>NW_009970725.1:15222306-15226556 GCF_000747805.2 Chaetura pelagica
GGTCCAGCCATCTCTGGCTTAGTTAGGATTTTCAGTACTGCTGTAGACAAGAAAAGATGTTTGTGAGTTTAAAAGAACCACCCAACTCCAGAACAAACCAACCAGCCCCAGAGAAGAACTGGGACTGTTTTCCAGCGTTGCTATAATAATACAAAATTATTTAAAAGAAGACTAATCAATAGCATCACCAGAAATGAAGCCAGATACACTGCTGCAGTGGTGTAGTTATCCTTTTGAGAAAGATCTAGGTAAGATACTTCTGCACTGCTTCAGTAAGGAGGTTATAATGGATCTTATTTGATGGCATGGAGGTTCTCATCCAATCTTTTGTACAAAAATGAATTTTCTTTTGTATTACTGCAAAAGCCCACTTGAGTGTGTAATGAAATATATATTCATATACTGAAATAAAGCTTGTATTTAGAATATTGATATAATTTAAAACAATTTTTTGTTTCTGTGCTAGAGAATGAGACAAACAGGAGAAAAATGTTAACTTATTGAAGGTAAAGCAGTGGCAAGGTCTTTTAAACAAAGGCTTTGGGAAGAGACTGACACTTTGCTGTGTAGAAAGTGTTGTTTGTGGGTTAAGAAGTAGCTTTAGCAACACATGGGTAAGATACTAATAAAATTTTTATTTATTCTAGTAATATATAGAAAATAAGCTGCTTTTACAAGACAGAATTGAAGTTTAATGGAATCTTGGGCAGAAGTTACTGTCTGGATCTTGCTGTGCTTACAGAAGAGGTAACTGCCACTCAGCTACTTGTCACCATCTTCTCAGCTGGTGATTATCATCTCAGATTTGTTTGTGCATTGTCATTTTCTAGCCTCTCTGCCAAAATGAGTTAGGTTAGAAAGACATGTTTGCTTGGGTTTTTTTAACTTAGTTCACTTTGAAGGCAACAGAATGTGGAACATTTGTAATAATAGCCTGACCAGCAGATAATCTGTAGGAGAAGGGTGCCCACAGGCAGCTGGAGGTTGTAGCCTCTAATGAGCTGGAGGAGTTTTTTAAGGTACATGATGTTATTTCAAAACCTGGGCAGAAGCAAGAATATCTGCTGCAATGATGGGGGTCTTGGAGACACTTCTCACCCTGGAAAGCTGCCTCTGACACTTCCACAGTCAGGAGCCACACATGCTAATGACCTGCTCCCTTCTAAAAGCATGTGACTTAGAGCAAGGTGTCAGTATTCAGAGCCTGTTTAAGTCAGAAAGACATGCTGAAGTGGAAAGCAGGCCAACTTGGAACAGTGATGCCAAGTATGAAGATGCCTTTGTCAGCTTGACTGAAGACCAGCCTACCTAAAGGTACCATTTTTTCTGAATTTCATGAGATAGGGTTGAAACCCAGATGCTTTTGTCCCCTAACATCAATAAAAGAGGGAACAACTCCTGTAACAGTTACAGCAGAGACTGTATGGTCTGTCAATGTCCTGGAGTGTACTGCAGTTCTTGAAAACCTGCTTCCTCAGTAATCCAATATATGCTATATGCTGAAGTGATAACTTGAAAGTTGTCCTAAGATACTTTCTTGATAATTTGGTAACATGGGAGTTGTGTGACAATTGCCTTGGGTGGGCTGCATGTGTTGCACTTTTGGTGAGTTAGGCCTGCATTGTTTGTTTAGGTGGATTCTTGTTTGAAAGACTTGTGCCAGAGACCAGGCATGAAGAGGAGTACATCTGCACCATCAATACTTGCTGACCAGAGGCTGGTCCCTTTTTGACCTGGATGAAATACTCTTTTACTCGTTTTGACACTCCAAAACACGTATCTAAGAAAATACACCTGCTATCACTTGGACAGGTCTGTGAAAAAGATGGTATCCTTCTTCTTAAACAGGGAAGGAAAGTAGCTTGTGGTGAGATTAGCCTTTTATGAGCAGAAGTTTTCAACTGATCTGTAGGTAGTGCAGAAATAAGATGCATGCCCCATCTTAAACAACAAAGCCAATGCAGATCAGTGTGCTAAAGCATTTGTTCTTCTAGGTGCGTGAGCTGAGGGAACTAGGGATGTTTATTTTGGAGAACAGGAGGCCGAGGGGAGACCTCATTGCCCTCTACGGCTATGTGGAAGGAGGCTGCAGGGAGGTGGGTTTTGGCCTCTTCTCCCAAGTAGATAATGACAGGACCAGAGGAAATGTAATGAAGTTGTGGCAGGGGAGGATTGGATATTAGAAAGAATTTCTGTACTGAAAGAGTGGTCAGACAGTGGAACAGCCTGCCCAGGGGGGTGGTGGAGTTTCGGGGTTTATTTTGTGTTGTTGGTTGGACTGTGAACTCAGAGGTCCTTTCCCAACCATGACGATTCTGTGATTCTGTCAGGTTCTACTAGTATGGGAGTCAGCACTTCCTCTCTCTAGAGGAAGAACTTCACAGTGCTTAGTCCAGTTAATGTGTGTAGCTGAGAATATGAAACATAACAAATAGTGGTGTTTAAGAGAGGCAAAATTAGGTTCCTTTTTCAAGGAATTTACCCTACTTGATTATCCAGGGTTAGGATGAAGTCCAATTGCTATGTTAATGTGATAGGTCTAAGATCTGTCAAGAGAGACTAATATATGGTCCCTCAAATAGATCTCCCTGTTTCAACATGAAGACACTAAGTAGAAGTGGTGGGAGTACAACTGTAGGACTGCAATTCTAAGGTCGCAAGAGTATGAGCTGGAGGAAAGGTGAAAAGTCCGTTTCCCTATTCTGGATGAGAAGTGTTGATGTGCACTGCTGCATCCAACTGAGAAAAGCAGAAGGACCTGTGGTGGAGATAGTATTTTACTTGGTCTTGCCTTCTGCAGTGATTAGAGTATGGGCCTAATCTTGAACTCTGCATTCTTGAATCTCCAGCTTTAATCACCAAGAATAGTGTATAATCACAAGGATTTCAGGCTTCTTAGTGGGATTTACAGAACATGCTGCCCCTTTAATGCAGCATCTTTGTATCCAGATCAGTAGTACTTTTTCAGGATCAACTTCCATACATTGTGAGTCTTGAGAAATTGAAACTCTCAAAGCACTGAAGGGTAACACATTTCTATTGTTGCTAAATCTTGTGATGTGTTTTTCAGAAATTACTTAAGTACTCATGTCAGTTCAAGAGTGTTAAGTTGCTGAAACAAATTACTTACTGGGGTGCATCTGAAGGGAAGGATTTTTCCTTCTTACAGCTATTGTACCTGATCATCTCTTATTCACTTGTTTGTTTAGAACTCCAAAAGGAAGAGCTGCGTAGAAGATTTATTTATTGTATGACAAGAATATTTTCTTGTAAAAGAAGCCCAAACAGCCCCTATAATAATACTATTACAGTTTTCTTTCTGAAATCTGCCTTGCTGTACTTACAAATCTGAACAATTTTTAATCAAAAAACTGCAGTTGAACAAAAAGCTACAACTAGTATTCCTTTGCAGAACTTAAAGACCACCATGCAGCAGAGCGTATCAACACCAACTATTAAAATAAACAGGTGTTCCTGAAGGTGCCACTGAATGTTTCTGGCTAAAAGACATCTTTAATCCCTTTCTGAGATGGAATTTTGCAAGGCAACTGGGAGCCAACTGATTATAACAGGCTTATTATGAGACTGAGACATTGTTGGGGCTGGATGCTGTTTGAATGGCATCTCAATGTCAGCCTACCCCCATGCTGATTTTGCTTTCTTATTCTTAGGGAATAGCTAAATAACACACATTTGTCTTCCTGTTGATGAGGTAAATTGACAACATCCCTCTGGATTCCTAGTTTCACCTTCTAGAGTGATCTTTCTCAGCCCTGGCAATGCAAAGTTTCTTTCATGCAATTAATGGAACAATTATATCAGAATGATGAGATCATGCCTTTTGCTGAAAAGAATACAGATCTTTCATGAACAAAGAGAGCTTTATTTAAATCTTTGCAAATAAGGCACCATTTTATTCAGTGAAAGTGGGTGACTGCTACAATTTGGATAGGCACAGCATCGCATGAAGGTGAACTCACTCTGAGTGGTAGGTAGAGCTTTGGGGTGTCTATCTCAGAACAAAGTAAGCAATGTTTTGTTTTTTGACTGCTTGCACTGACTAGTAGTGTGCAGATAGTTCTAATATTGCTTAAGAAAACCAAAGACTGTTGAAAGTAACTTCATTTGTTTGCTAAATAAATGTAGAAAAAACATTCTGGTCCTTTCCAGTGTATTAAGACTTTTCATGTAGGTAGATATTGAGCATGTAAATCAAAGTATAGTGGTGAACAGCTCTGTACTGTAGGGAA
>NW_009970725.1:15226658-15237673 GCF_000747805.2 Chaetura pelagica
GGAAAATACTGAGACTCATAAACTGATCCCAAGTTATGAACCATATCCAAGCAGAAACATGGAGATTATTTCCATTCTTGATTCTTCAGGGTTATGTGTTTATACAAGAGAAAACCCAATGACATTGCAAAGAGAAATGAGTCTGGGATATTCTTAACTTTTTTCTTGAAGATGCAGAGCGTAATTTTTCTATAAAAATGTCATTTGATGAATACTGATCTTAGTTTGACTTTTGACACTGTTCTAAATGACATCTGGATTTCATATAAAATCCTGTGTCTGTCCTGTGTCTGAGACTGCCCACTGACAATGCTCAGAACAGACAATCACAGCTAAACTAGCTCCAGAGCATTTTTGGATTTATTTTTGGTGTCAGATGTGATTCAGACATCCTCAGAGGCTTCTTTAAGTGAACTGAGCATCTAGCCTATGCCTGAATCATTGCAGTTAACTACCAAGTAGAGTCAGTACTGGTTAATGGAAGTACTTGTGGATGGGGAGAAGTCTCCTTGATGTTGCTACCACCTTTGCTGTATCAGTCTGCGAAACCAGAGGCCTGGTAGGTGAGAGGGTCCCTCGGAGCCTCTTCCAGCTGCAGCTGTGCAGCCTCTGGCTGGATGCTCCATTCAACTGTTCAAATGCTCCAAGCACTGGGGTTCCCTGCCAAGATTTCCATGCTGCTGTTAGGCTTCGGTGCCAGGAATGGGGTTGAACAGAACAATATCTTCATTGCTTTGCTGCCTTTGCCCCCAGCAGAAGGGCAGATGTTTGGAGGGAGAAAGGGCTTGGAGATAGCATTGTGTCTGTTTCTGTGGGAGGCTCTGAGGTCTCTGTGTGGCCTCACTGCATGTGGTGTAATTCATGGTGCTCATCTCTCATGCTTTCGGGATAACAAATGGAGTACAGCAGAGAAATAAACAAGCAGCACTGTAAAAACAAAGATTAAATAAAAGTAAATACTAAGGAGTTAGTTCTATACCTGAGAGCAGGAACAGCCTTTATTATCTTAGAATTGCCTAGTTTTGAAGCACTACAGCTTGGGATAGTTGTGCTAAAAAGCTGTGAATAGCATAGCTCCAAATGAACATTAAGCAGGTATTTATTTGCCCGTTTATGCACACTGGGGAAAAGTCTCAAGCTTGAGTAACAGAGATTATTTCATACATTTTGTGATCTGGCCAGAAAGACATAGCTTGAAGAAGTGAAATTTTTCTTGAAACAATATAGCTTAGGATAGAGGTGTGGCTGCGTTTTATAAAACTGTTGCCAGACTGGCGGACCTAAGTGCATGTATAAAGAGCATATATACATGAATAACCTGCTTGGTCTCCAACTCCTTGTTCTACACAAATTACCCCAGGTCAGCTGTTTTGCATTAACTGCCTGCATGCAAATTAATATTGTCAGGTCAATATGAGCCAATTTAAATCTAGTTACTTTCTTAAGTACCAACTTTTGCCTGCATTGCTGGGATAGAGTGTACATTTTATAGAAAATAATTGCAGATTAACTGTTTTGTAGTAAATTTTAACTTCCTTGCTTAACTTGTGACTCTTTGTTCATTAATTCCTACTGTTAGTCTGGAGTAGTGAATATGATACTAAAAAAAGAGCAAGATATTAATTGTACAAGTAAGGCAGAGCTTCTATCTATTCTTGATACATCCTTTGAGCAGTCTCCATTCTGTGCAACGAAGGGGAAAACCACTGTAGAAATTGTAAGATGTAATAACAGGAAATTGAAAAAATAGAAGTTAATGTCACAGTCTGAATTGATTCATATTTCTGCAAATGGTGATCTTGTAGCAGAAAAATTTACAAAGTTTCATTGATCTGCAACAGGATTTTTTTTTACAATAAAATAAGAACCCAATTAGCAAAACTTTAGTATATGTCATCACTACCCATGGTGTAAAAAGTTTCCTAATCTAAAAAAAGGTATTTCCATTTTAACTTGTGAAAGCCTGCTATGTAGTATATAACGCTCAGCATTTCTAATGAGGTGCAGAAGACTATTCTTGAACACAGTACTTTCTTTCTGCTTAGATCTGAGAGAGAAATACTGGGGTTTTTCTTATATCATGATGTTAAGATTATGGATCAAGATACCATTTTCACAACAAGATGGGGCACATCTTGGTACTTTTGCACTCACTTGAGAGGTGTGTGAATGACTGTTTAGGGCAGCATCTATAATGACGATATAGAGGTTTGGAGTTAAAATGTTGAGTTGTGGATACTTATTTTTCCATAAATTTGTAATATATTTTTCTACGTGTCTTGTTTAAAGTGGATCAGCTGTGAGTGAAGAGTGTTGTAGATGCTAGCCAAAGGAATAGTCAGTGTGTTAAAGGAAAAAGATGTAAAAATCTAACATTTTAATGTCTTTTGCATTCTTGCAACTTGTTATACTGATGCTAAAATAATGGGGAAAGATCCTTTTTAACAGCTTGTTTTATATTGGCCTCTGTTTTTGGTGTCTGTAATGTGTCTTAAGATCTGTAGGTAGCCTGTTTATAAACAAACAAGTAGCTAAGGAAGTATCTGAGAGAAAAGCTAGTAAATTATTGGAGGAACCCCTGTTAATATGGTTGCACAAATCTGAGCGTTAGAGAACAGGTTTTTTTTCAAGCTGTTTGTGATCCTCGTGGTTGGAGTTTAAATGCAGGAATGAATTCTGCCACTCAACCTTCTCTGTAGTTGTTTTCTTGTCTATAGAACAGGAATAATGCTTGTGTACGTCTGGGTTACTGAGACTGAACTGATTAGTGACAACAAAATGCTTTGAGAGCCTCTAATGGAAGGCATTAAACAACTGTATGGTATGAAGGTTTTCAGTATTAAAAATGTATTACAGATGATCTGCAAAAGCAGTGGGGAGGATTAAAAAAAAGTCACTAGGATACATTTAACATGAAAGAGCAAAAAGACTGTTCCTCAGATCCTTCTGGGAGGAGTAAGCTAGAAGGGAATAATATAAGTCTTATTTTTGCAGTATTTCTGTAAGCAATTGTAGGAACACTTTTCCAGGCATGAAAAAATGTATTTGGTCATGCAGACATGCAGTCAGCAGCAGGTTCCACTTGTTCTCCTTCTGAACAGCACAGGTATCTGATTCACTGGTCAGTGGTAGCCTGGGCTGCCCAGAGGTGATGCAGAGTTGCCTCTTGGACATGAAAAACAGTCAGCTGCTGCTCATACATCCATATATGTAGTATGAGCCATGTAATCTGTCCAATCTACTTGCTTTAATTGTCTTTTGTCATAGTAAAGCATTCAGATTTTTAATGCCGTGTTAATGCAAAGGCTTTAATTTAAAAGAAGTCCAAAAGCAGGCCAAAAAAAAAAAAAGAGAGAAAACAAGTCTTTGTAGTAAGTGGATGCTGGGATCTTTTCAGAGCTCTCCAGCTTTATGCTTGGGGAGAGCTGAAGGGTAGAACTAGAAGAGATTTGTTGCAATGTAGGGTTCTTAAAATTAAGGCAATTATATTTTAAAGTTTAAGCATTGACCAGGTACTCTGTACTGTACACAGTGACACTGTGAAGATGGCCCTTATCACAAAAAATGAGGGTTGTTTTTTAAGTGTGAAAATAGAATTTTTCTGTGAAGCCCTAAGGAAGAAGAATAGAGTATTTTTTTAAACACACCTGGATGTGTCAAGCTACTGGGAAGGGTTTGAAAGCTTAGGAGTAAGGACAGCTGAACAGGAGTGATTGTATTAGTGGACAGGAGAGACAGAAGCTTATAGATTGTAATACTGATTCTTCCATTAAGAGTAAGCATAAGATGAAACTGTTACTGATAATCACGCATCTTTCTCATATTATTTCCCTCCTTTTATGTAAGACTAACAAAGGTTTGGAGTTTTTGGGTCATGGCTTTATTTGAGTACTAGACGGGCACTATGTTCTTTATCAAATACTCTTTCTATAGTTTTTGTGTGTGTGTGTCTGTCTGTGCAAAATGAGTCTGATCTTGGTCCTACTGAAGTCAGTGGGATTTCCGATGTGGACCTGAAAAGAGTTAAGATCTTGTCCAGTGATATGTGGCAAGTCTTTCATATAAAATTCTTTGAAGAATTCTTGAAACTAATTCCTTCCCTCACAACTAACATAAACCAGCACAGTAGAACTGGTAGCTAAGAAAGCAATTCTGGCTATGTTTTTGGAGAAAATGGAGGGTTTGGTAGTACTTGAAAAATCACAAACTGTAGAACAACAAGCAGTGAATAGCTGCTTTGTGTCCAGTAGACAGAATGCTGTAGAATAAATGATGAGAATTTGTATCAGTTCACTATACTGCCTGTCCTCACAGTACATTCCTAAGGAAAATCATATTTGTTTTATGACTTATATTCTCCATCTGAATAATGAAAAGACTAAGGCTTCTCTTCCAACACAAATTGATCTGAGACTTGGGAAGGAAAATGTATTTGGAAAAAATTATTTTTGCATGGCAAAGATATTATTTTGCAAAGGAGAAAATACATCTATTTGTAAATTGTTTCTAAAGTGATAATAACAGAGTACATGCTGTATATTAATTCATATGCTACATTACTGAAGCAGTGTCCAAAGTGCATTAGTGCTGGGAGGGAGTTTGGAAATAACATTTTATTATAATTAATCTGCATAGTAGAGGCTTTTTTCCCCAATCTGAAAAACTTACTGACTAGTTTGTAAAGCAGATAAATGGATGTGAAAGCATGTGGAGGCTAATAAATATCTTTCTATTCTAATGTGGAAGCACTATCGACATTTCAGCAAACTAGACCGTTTGGTAATTCAAATACTTACAAGTCAGGGAATCGATTCAGAACTGCAGTTGCCATTGTTATTTTAAAGAAATGCTGACAAAAAGAAAAATTCTGATTCAGGCTAGGATTCTGTTCTTTCAATCTCTGCTGCTTCTTAAGACACTTGGTGCATCAGTAAGGATCCACAAAATATGACATGAGGTTCTCTTGTAAAAGGAGAACAGCAGGTTGAGACAAAAATATTGCTTGCTACATAAATTATTGACTTTATATAAGATGTTGATACAGAACTCCATTTTGATTGCTGTTCAGTCATCCAGCCCCTCATAACAGGGAATGTAATTTCTCTTTTTATTATGGCATTGTATGTGGTATTCGGCAGCTTATGTGGTACAATCTGATTCCGGTCTGTTTCTCTTTGTGCCTCACAGAGGGGTTTCCAAGTCATAGCTTTCTTGGCTGATTTATCAGAAGCTAAAGGTGTAGACCTGGCAACCTGATCCATGTTCATTCCCAGTGGAGTGTTGTTTTTTTTTTTTTTTCATTAGGCTTTCTTTTAGGAAAAAGAGGGGGGCGTTACTGCCATTGGAGCATCTTGGAGATCCCAGTTCTTTAAGCTGTGCATCAGTTGTATAAATTCTGAGGCAGTTAAGAGCGCCCAGAGCTTTTAATCCACTATTTTCTACAAGCTTCAGATTCACCGGTGCGTTGGTGCCATCTTCAAGAAATGTCATCATGACTAACAGTATAGGTTTTGAAACTTCAACAAGAGAGACAGAGCATGTGTCCCACTAAGATTTTTGCTATGCCTCTTCCAAGCTCTTGGATTAACTGTGTAGAGCAGCTGAGAGAGTTTCAGTCTGGACTCAACTGACTACCATCTCTAAAGTACTTTGTCTGATGATGTCCTTTCCAAGCCAAGAAATGTGTGGTCTGTAATGTTACCTTATTGTTAAAACCTGAGGATGCACTCCAGATATTCGTAGCACTCGCTAAGTATAACAGTCTGAGATCACATTTTATTTAGCGTGAAAACCAAAACATCTCTTCAGATTTGTGAGACTATCTAAAGCAGATTGATAACTAGTGGAGGAGTCTACAGGTGTGAGGGTAGAACTGGCAGATGAACAATACACTGCAGAATGAATCGGTGTGTGTGCATCCATGAACAACAAACTAGATGGAGTCTAATTTCAGTGAATGACTAGAAAAGACAGAATTTTGTACAGCAGCGAGAAGTTTTAAGTAATCTTTTTTCTGCTTCCTTCCATACTTACACACTTCCCTACTCTGTCATTGCTTTGCTACCTGCTACAAAAAAGGAGGTCCTTTTCTGTGATGGCACAGTCACTGGAGTGACACAATTGCACATTGTGGTAACACGCTGTTACAAGTACAGTCTGGGTCCTGAAACACTGTGTGTGTGGTCAAGGGGCCCCACAAGTCCATCTGTGCACATCTGCTTGGGCATTGAGGTTGTGAGTCAAGGCCTTGCTCCTACTCTGAAGCTCAGTGCAGGTTGAGGCCTCTATGTCTCTATGACTGAAACATTAGAATTTGCATGAAGATCTTGAACCATTTCAGAACCCTTTTGTTAAAATATTTGATGGAGCTTTGTCTTTTGAAATGGCCAAAAACTGTTATGGCAAGTTTGTGGTATGTTTTTTGTATGCTATTAACTTTAAATTTTTTTATGAGATATGTTTGCTTGCTATTAGTTCCATAAAACATGTAATATAGACGTTTTCTTCCCTGATGTACTCTTGTTAGTCTTATCTGGAAGGAGAGTGGAAGCCCGTGAAAGGTATTACCTTCTTGGGAGTCATCCAAGAGAGAGAATATAACTCCCTCGCTTTAGTAAGGTGGAACTGCTATCTCTTTCTGTGTTGTGATCTCTTCCTTTGCTAGGTTCTGCCATGATAAACTGAAACAACAACAAAAACCAAACCATGACAACCACCCCCCACCTTGGCATGCCAGGGGCTTGACTGAGCCCTGTCTTTTGGAAATTAGTGTATTGAAGATTTGTCTGTCCCTGTGTAGTGCAGAGGTGCCAGTAAGGTCGCAGTCTTTTTTTTTTTTTTTCAAAACGGCACCACGATAGCATAATGAGCAGTGCTTATCTGCTTGTATTGGAAAACTGGGAGATGAATCTGGGTGACCCGTTGGGTAAAAAAAAACCCCTACCAAATACTCTTCTAACTAGTTTTGGGTGTTGTTTTTATTTGTAGAATGCTTTTACTTGTGGTTTAGTAAGACTAGCTTATTATATGTGCCCATGTGTTATCTGGCTGTGTTCCTACTACATTTTGAATGTTTTAAATTTCTTCCTCCTTGTTCTCTCAGCATAACAGATAATAGGAATCAGTAACACTTGAAATACACTGATCTGTGGCTTCCTGGTGGGAAACAAGATGAGTCACTGGTAGCTAAAACCAACAGCCATTATGTCCCTGGATTGAAATTTGTTCCTCTCAGTCTAATTATTCAAATACTTGCTTTCTCCACTGGCTTCCTCCCTGGCAGTGTGGCATGTCCTGCAGACTGCAAAGCTGGGGAGGAAGAGGTGACAGCAGTTACAGCACACGTAACAAGCTCAGAGAAGCGGTCCTACCAGGGATGGATACGGACACTTATACCATATGCTTCACCAGGTTGTGTATCGCCTGTCGTATCTAATAGCCCAGCCAGGCCAAGTATTTATTCTAGTAAGCAGACAACCTGTGTCCCAGGTTTCCTTGGTTCTTGCAGTGGAGTTCTGGACATGGCAGGAGTTGCTGCTGTTGTTAAGCTGCACCTTTAGGAACGCAGCACCATGCTGTCTACCAGTAGCATCGAATTTTTCCATCTCAGAGCTACCGTATAGCGATAATGTGTTACTTGATAAGTGGTTTTGTTATGTTTTATTAAGTTTTCCATGGGTTAGAGATATTCCTCTGTACATAGCAGGAATCTCTGATGGAAGCAAATGATGACTTGTTTTCCCTGAGAAGTCACTGAAGGGAACACAGCTGAAGCATGTCACAGTGATTTGTTACGAAGCATATACAGGTGGACTTCAAGATCCTTAGAGCAGTGAGGAGGGCGCACAACAAACTTGCTACCCTGGACTTCAGGATTGCAGACTTCGGTCTCTTTAGGGACCTGCTTGGTAGAGTAACATGGGACAAATCCCTGGAGGAACGAGAGGCCCAAGAAAGATGGTTAGTGTTCAAAGATCATCTCCTCCAAGCTCAGGAGCAATGCATCCCAACAAAGAGTAAGATGGGCAAAAATGACAGGAGGCCTGCATGGATAAACGAGGAGCTCATGGACAAACTCAAAAAGGAAGCCTACAGAGGATGGAAGCAAGGACAGGTAGCCTGAGAGGAATGCAGAGAAATTCTCCTAGCAGCCAGGGGTTAGGCTAGGAAGCTGAATCTGAACAGGGACATCAAGGGCAGCAAGAAAAGCTTGGTAGGTACATTAGTGATGTCTTGAGGAAACTGATGGATAAAGTTGCTAAGGCACTATCCATAATATTTAAGAAGTGGCAGTCTGGTGAAGTTCCCACTGACTGGAAAAGGGGAAATATAACCCCCCTTTTTAAAAAGGGAAGAAAGAAGACCTGAGGAACTACAAGCCAGTTAGTCTCACCTCTGTGCCTGGCAAGATAATAGAGCAGATCTTCCTGGAAGCTATGCTAGGGCACATGGAAAATGAGAAGGTGGTTGGTGACAGCCAACATGGCTTCACCAAGGGTAAATGGTGCCTGAAAAATTTGGTGGCCTTCTATGATGGTGTTACAGAGTTGGAAAATAAAGGAAGACCATCTGACGTCATCTACCTGGACTTGTGCAAAGTGTTTGATACTGTCCCACATGATGTCCTTGTCTCTAGATTGGAGGGATATGGACTTCACAGGTGAACTACTTAGTGGATAAGGAATTGGCTGGATGGTTGATGAACAGTGACGAGGGGTGTTTTTCAGGAATTAGTATTGGGACTGGGGCTACTAACATCTTTGTCAATGACATGGACAGTGGGGCTGAATGCACTCTCAGCAAGTTTGCTGATGACACCAAGCTGTGTGCTGTGGTTGACATGCTGGAGGGAAGGGATGACATCCAGAGGGACCTTGACAGGCTTGAGAAGTGGGCCCATGCAAACTGCATGAATTTCAGCAAGGCCAAGTGCAAGGTCCTGCACATGCATCAGGGCAATCCCTTGCACAAATGCAAGGTGGGCGGAGAATGGTTTGGAAACAGCCCTGCAGAGAGAGTCTTGAGAGTGTTGGTTGATAAGAAGCTCAACATGAGCCAGCAATCTGTGCTTGCAGCCCAGAAAGTCAACTGTATCCTGGTCTGCATCAAAAGAAGTGTGACCAGCAGGTGATTCTCCCCCTCTACTCATTCTGGTGAGACCCTACCTGGAGTATTGTGTCCAGTTCTGAAGCCCCTAACACAAGAAGGACATGGAGCTGTTGGAGCAAGTCCAGAGAAGGGCCACGAAGGTGATCAGAGGGCTGGAGCACCTCTCCTATGAGCACAGGCTGGGAGAATTGCGGTTGTTGAGCCTGGAGAAGAGAAGGCTCAGGCATTATAGAGGCCTTCTAGTACCTGAAGGGGCTACAAGGGCATGTAGTGATAGAACGAGTGGGGATGGTTTCAAACTGCAAGAGGGTAAATTTAGATTAGACATTAGGAAGAAATTATTTCCTATGAATGTGGTGAGACACAGAAACCTGTTGCTTGGAGAAGCTGGGGATGCCCCATCCCTGGAAGTGTTCAAGGTCAGGTTGGATGGGGCTTTGAGTGACATGGTCTAGTGGGAGGGTGTCCCTGCCCATGGCAGGGGTGTTGGAACTGGATAGTCTTCAAGGTCCCTTCCAACCCAAACTGTTCTGTGATTACTAGGGTGATCTTGGAAATGGAGCATTTGACTCTTGATGACTAATTACAAACTTGAAATCAAGGTTTTTCCACTTTGTTAAATTGGTATTTGTAATTTATTTATAAAATATGATTTTAAGTAGTTGATTATTTTGATCATTAACCCTGTAACCTTTTGATGTTTTTTGCAAGTTTTAAGACAAGCACCCCATTATATCTAGATTACTGGGAGCTCTTCTTTCTTGTATTGTTTTATGTTCCTTTGGCTGCTCGTGGATTAATCCAAAATATGTTTACGAAAATAATCCTTCACTGCTGCTCTGACTGTTTCTCTGTCTCAGAACTTCCTTGCTGGTTCCCTGTTTCCCATCACATCTGGTTGACCCACAGCTGAAACAGCAGGCCATCACCTCCACAATCTTCATGGCCCCTCACTTCAAGGATATTGAGGTGCTGGAGCAGGTCCAGAGGAGGGCAACAAGGCTGGTGAAGGGACTAGAGGGAAAGTCTTATAGGGATAGGCTGAGGGAGCTGGGGTTGTTTAGCCTGGAGGAGACCCAGGAGGGACCTTATCATTCTCTTCAACTACCTGAAGAGAGGTAGCAGTCAGGTGGGGCCTGGGCTCTTCTCCCAGGCAACTAGTGACAGGATGAGAGAGCGTGGCCTGAAGCTGCGCCAGGGGAGGTTTAAGTTGAATATTAGGAAGCACTTCCTCACAGTGAGGGTGATTAGACATTGGAATGCATTTCCCATGGAAGTGGTGGGGGCACCATCCAGGGATGTGTTCAAGGAAAGGCTGGATGTGGCAGTGCCATGTGGTGGTGTTAGGTCATAGGTTGGACTTGATGATTCTAAAGGCCTTTTCCAGCCTGGTGCTCTGAATTGTGGGTTGGCAGATTTGTGTCTCCTTCAGGCAGACTTGCATCTTCCTTCCACTTTGCAACTGGGGACCAGCGAGGCGAGAAGGGAAACCAGCTACACTTAGAAAGCACACACGTTCCTATGCCCTGCTCTTTCTCCTGTTCAGCCCAAGCATTGCGTGCACAGATAGGAAGCCTTCGGCGTGGGTCACAGATGCTGATGATCTGAATCAACAGAAATGTCTGTTGTTTTTTTTTCCTGTGAGAATAGTGTGCATCAATATCTGTGCTTTTAAACATCACCGCTTCAGGCTTGGGCAAAACCAAGATCAAGGTGGCTGATTTACTTGATGATCCGTCCGTACATCCCGTAGGATCCCTGCAGAGCGACGGGGAGGCCGGTGGGGAGCGGCAGCCTGGCAGCTCGCTGCGGGGCTGCGGTACCGAGCCCGGGCCGGACAGCGCCTGCAAGTGAGCACAGGCCGGGCAGCAGCCCGCCCCGGGTCCCTGCCCGCCGCGCCGTGGCTC
>NW_009970725.1:15238795-15300382 GCF_000747805.2 Chaetura pelagica
CAACTTCGCCGGAGGGAAAGGCAGCAGCGCGGGCACCGGGATCACGCACGAGTGACCTGTATTTAATGAAGTGCCTTTGTTGTCGGGTGGGTTTGTTTTTTTTTGGTGTTTGTGTGCGTTTGTTTGTTTGTTTTCCCCCCCCAAAAAAAGTTTATTAGCGGAGGTCTGGCTTTATCTCTCGGTGTCGGTGCCTGCCCGCGCTGTTTGCATTGAAGACGTGCGTCCCAAATTTCTGACTCGTGTGCTGGGTTTCCCACCGTGTAGGTGGTCATGCGTGGGTTGTGGTTCGATGCTTCTGCTGGAGGGGCAAACGCAGCGATGGGTGCGGGTTCGAGTTCACTGAAGAATTCGCAGGAGACGGGCAAATGCAGAATTAAGTCCTGTCGTGTTATCAGACCTTAACCCAACACCTGCGGTGATGGGGGTTTTAGCGGGGCTGTTTTCTTCATCGTTCATACCTTTTAATGAACAGCAAGTGCTGGTTGTGCAAGAGAGCAGAAACCTGGTGAGTAATTTTATGTGGTAGTCACTAGAAATCGTGTTTGGTGTTGTAAAAGTTTGCTGATCTAAAACACGGGCATCGTCTTGTCAGGAAATGGTTCTTGCGAGCAAAAAACTTGGGTTAAAACGTTTGTGGAGTGGAAGGGTGCGTGAGGGGGGATGTGTGCAGCCTTGGACACCTGAGGCTGGGCAAAAAGGGAGAGGAGTTTTGGCAGTAAGAAAGGCCGAGGGGCAATTACTGGTAGACACGGATAAGAACATAGATGCTGCCTCAATATGGTAATGTTCCTTTCTGGAAAGCATCTTTCATCCTTCAACCCCTGAGTGTGTTGATTAGACACAACTTATATTCTGGCTTCCAATTTCATTTCCAGGATAACATTTTGGGAAATCTACTGGTTGCAAGGATTCACAGTTGTTAAAATAACTTCTGATGCACTGTTGAGTAGAGTTGAGTAGCTGTGTGTGGTGTACACATGTATGGTTCCACTAATGAGAATATAAATATTATGGCTTTGTGGTTGTAAATAAAAGCAGCAGTTTTGCTGGAAAACCTGTGCACTGCTGGGAAGCAGTCTAATCAACATCCCCTCGTCCATATTAGCTGAAATAGTGATGCTACTCTGAGCATCTATATCTGTACTGGATTTTTAGCACCAGGTATTAAATTACTGTGATACATGAAGCAACCAGCATGAAGAGAACTTAAATTGGAATGTGTCAACTGTATACAGTTATGTATAGAAATAAAAATACGTATTTTTATATATTCAGTGTTTATAGTGGCGTATTATTTCTGACTCTTAGGTATGTGAAGATCTTTGTTGCATATGCATAAAGCATGTCAGTATTCTCTAGCAAATTCAGATGCTTATGCAGGCCTAAATGATGATAAAAGTGTAACTCAGAATGAATTAACAATGTGATACAGTATATTTCAGTCCATTGGTTTATGTTAATTGAAACATTACAGGCACTAGGCAGTGTTTTACTGATGAAGTTTGAATTCAGTCTTCAGTATCTTAGACTTGCTATAAGAAAGCTTGTGGAGTTAGAAAGAAATTTGGGTTCCAGATTGAGAGACAGTTGTATTAATTTTGGTAAGACTGAAGCTGTTAAGCAATCATTGAACCTAAGAATTTACAACTAACTTGTCCCTTTGTTATTTTAAAGTAGATAACATTCTGTTTTCTCTGCATAGGACATTTAAGGTTAGGCTTGGAAAGGTGAGTTCATAGTTTTCTGTGCAGTAAGGGTACCATGTCTTTTTTTTTTTTTGGGGGGAGGGAATGGGTAGGGGGAGAGGGGAGAAGTTTTCTATCTGATTTCCTTGACCAAAATATAGTTCTTATTTCCCAGCTGTCCTGCAGTACTCTGTCTAGTGGCTGCTGCTACTGATTGCATTTAAGCAATGCTGGCTAAAATAATTTGGAATACTTCCAGGATGTGATGTGCCTGAAAGAAGTAAATTATTACTGAACTAATAGAAAGGTATCTCAAAAGTAATTTAGCTCAGTAGAATCCATAGCAGAGAAATGAAGTGTTAAACAGTACATGTCTGCCCACTAAGTCTTGCATGGGCAGGAATGGTTGTTGCATTTAGCTTGTGAATGGTCTTGGAAAAGTTTTTCTCTGTCTGGAGTTCCTAATGGCCTGAAGTAGCTCCTTGACAGTGAATTGCCAGTTACCGAATACAAATACTTCAAGGAGTTTAGAAATGATTTTTTCTGCAGATTGGTTCTGTGGTAACCGTGAAATTCTTCAATGGCACCAAGCTAGTATCAGCTGCTCGTTAAAGACACTGATGCCAGAACAGTGGTGCATCAGTTGCTGGGAATCCAACCCTGTAGTGAAATGATTCATACATATACATTTTCTTTTCTCAGTTGACAGCTATTTTTAAGAATAGCCGTCTTGCCTAGAAGGTTGATATCTAAGCAAAGGCAGCATAGATAGCTAAAAATTTCTTTCCCACCAAACATAATCTTATTTTTGCCAGACTTCTAATATACACGCTAAAACATTTCAGTTGAATTGTTTTTAATTTATTCTATTTAAGTCTCTGCTGTTAATCGGTGATTATAGAGGGATCGTGACATTTTGGAGCTGCTGTCAGGAAGCCAGCAATTTTTTGTACAAACCAAGATTATGACTTTGAAGTAAATAGCAATTTGAAGCAATTTCTAATAAAAACAGATAGCAATATCTAGATGATCACGGATTACTCAAATAACTTACTGAAACAAATGGCATTCTCTAAATATATGTCTGCAGAAACAGACTTAGAACAAAATACTGACAGACTTCTTCAGTGTACTTTTTTTTTTTTGATGTTCTGCACTAGCAGAATATTCCAGTGATGGGAAGTTATTGACCTTTTTTTTTTTTTTCTTTTCCCATTGTGTTCTTCTGAATCTTGTATTTGATAGATAAATTTGAGTTCTTTGTTTTAGAGAGGAGTTTTATTTGCTTACCTCTAGACTCTCAGTTGAGCAATAGTAACTGTAAGGGGACTTCAGTAGAAAGAATGCTTGCAGGTGAAGAAGACTGATCACAACATTGCAGTGTGTTCTGCATTTCGTGCTGGCCATATGTCTCTATTCATCATCTATATGTATTTAATATTTGCATTTGGGTAGCGCAGGCCTCAGTCTAGCATATTTGGAATATGCTAAATGCAGAAGTGTTTACTGAATGCTTTTTCTTATTGTTTAGTTAAGCAGTGAAGATTTGCAAGTACCCATATCACCATTCATTATCACTGAGCATAATAATAATTATCTTCCTGATTAAGATTATTTTGGTGACAAGGGACAACAGAAGGAAAATTAATTATTTTATTGATGTTGTGCTGTGTCTGTGGTGTTCATATCTGCTTTTCTCTAAAATCCTACTGCAGACAGCACTGTCACCTTTAAACTGTTTGGATGATCCTGCTCTACATCAAACTTATATTTCAGATAGGAGGCAGAAATTAGAATAATCTAAATGTAATTCCTCTTCTTATTGCCAATGGAGAACTTTCCTAGATTTGAAGTAAGTTTTCTTTGTGCCAAATGGCTGACTTCTAGAATAAAATCTCTCAAGGGTATGCAAAAAGTCCTCTGGTTAATATATTGGCATTCCCAGAACCCACTAAAACTTAGGCAGGTTGCCAGACACCACTTAATGAGGATGCCGAATGTCTGGCACAAATCTGCATGAAAACTAGTGAAGAAGCTGGGGGAGGAAGCGCGTGTGGTGGGAAGAGGGGCCGGGAAGGCAACGCATCCACACCCATAGTTTATTTTTAATGTCTGCATTTTGCAGAGAAGCTGATCAGAAATCCTTGCCGTTGGATTTTGAAAACTCATTGAGCGCAATAATATGGGTGCTCCAAATTCAGGTAGCTGTGTTCTTATAGGAATATAGTTCTGTTAACAAAGTAATTTATGAGTTAGGGGAGCTAGTTTTTGAGGAGAGCACCAAGTGAGTCTGGGTAATGATAGTGATTTTATGTTTTATTATCTGCTAAAACTGAAAAGCATTTGAAAATCTTACTAGACAATTTAGGAAACAATGGAAGTCAGTGATTGCCAGTATCCACACAGAAATGCTGTTAAAGTTACATGGCAGGGATAAATAAACTACTGCTGCTAGAAAGGGTATGCTCAGTGTAAACCTGTGGTGTGTGGCTCTGCCTGTTGCCTCTGCACTTAGGGTTTGCTATGTGTTAACTAAAAGTGCAGGTTTAATGGACTCTGTGGACTGATAGCTAGATAACTTTTTAAAAAGTCAGTCATAAACCAAGCTGAGGCATTTTTCCATTACAGTGTGAGTAGAAGCAACATATTCTTTTGGGTTGAATCAAGTGTTTGGTCCTAAAGACTTAACCATCCCTACTAGATACAGTACTATCAAATTCATACTCATTCTTGCTTCATATGTCATTAGCACCAAATGGAATGTTTAAAGGTGTTTACAAGTAATAATGGATCACTCTTACTTAACACACAGTTAAAACTGCACAAAAGTCTCAGTGGAAGAAGGTAGTTGTTAAAGAAGGTTGTTGCTTCATATCTCAGTTACAGACTGTTACAGACTCCTTTCTCTCTATGAAATGGAGAACAAGTAGGCTACAGGTGTGAGAAACCAAAATAATAGGCTCAGCTACACAACATAAAAAGGTAATTAAAAAACAATAACATATTTTCCTTCTAATAATCTTTGAAATGAAGAGTGGAATTTGTGTTTAAAGAATAGAGTACTGTTTGAAGATGCTTGCAATTACCAGGTGCTGAAAAGTAAAGACAAAGCGCAGTTAGCCTTATGCTGGCATTTGCTAGATAATATTAGGCAGATGAGTCAACTCGTATTTTAGAATTCTGAGTAAAATGAATATGTTAGTGCTATATCTTGTAGGGATGTACTATATGTAATCATCTAAATGTATCAGTTTTTCTTAAACTATTGGGTGGAAAAGGTAATAAATATTCTGCTTTTGCTTAACCATTAGTTATTGAGTCTAGTGATGCTAATTCGTCGAGGGTATTTTGGCCTCTTTTATCTAGAGTTTCATCTGGACATTTGCCATATTTGCATGGGATTTTCATAAGACAAAAGTGAGTTACCTGGCTTCTGCCCTATGGGTCAGAGTTGAGAACAGCAGAAGGTGTGGGAGAGAAGATGCAAGGTATGCTTATAAATAACCTACCTTAATCTCCATAGCTGTTGAACTGGTGCCTTCTGTGACATACCAAATTGGTGTGTGTTTTTCTCTCACAATTTCACCTTAATGGGTGACTGGTTTTGTAGGTTTGCTTAACTAGGGTTAAGCAAAATTAAATTGAACATTTGTAAAAAATGTATGCAGATAAGATACCATATTCCTAAATTAAAGATTGCACTTGGTCATATAAAAGGTAGACTTGGGCTGACTACTAGCTTGTGTTGGCCAGTGCAGTTAATGTGTAGATGTTTTGTTTTACAAAAGGTTTATGTAGACTATAATTCCTTACCGAACTTGTATGGGTAGTGGAATTGGAGAGGAAGTCAGTATTTCCAACATGGATGTTTTCTGTTTGTGACCCTTTCACATTCTTCTTACTGTTTTAATAACCTTCCTAGCAGGTTTTAAGAAACAGTACATTTCAATTAACTTTTTGCAAGCATTCTATTTTTACTTAAAATGTTTAAACCTATGAGTTATCTGTATTTAATCAGGAAGCCTGACATGTGATCCATCTATCCAACCAAAGCAGCTTGCCTAATGTTAAATACAGGTACTGTTTGGTGCCTACTTTCATGTAACATGTAATAATAAACATTTTTTTAAAAGCTACCATCTGTTGATGAACAGAAATACTGCCAATGTTTGTCAAATGTGTGCTTTATCTGACCTGTTCTACTTAGCACCTTATGGCAAAGCTTTCTCATCAAAGTATCTTACAAATAACTTTATTCTTACAGTGCCTTATTAGATTGATAACAACAGTGGTACCAATTTTTAATGTAGGGATTAGTGTACCAAGGATTAGGGAGATAAACATCTCTTTAGTTGCAAGAGGAAGTCACCTGCAGTGTGCACAGAGATGAGGATTCTAATTCACAGCTGTAGTTGAAAATCACTGTACTGTTCTAATGATCTTTACAGCCTTTTGATGAAAATTACTGCAATAATATAAAGTTTTTACAGCAGAAACTCAAATAATGTATGCAGGTTGGTCTCCTTTTTCATAGGTGGTGGCTGGGCAAGTAGGTAGATTTCAGGAAAGAAATATCCCCATGCTGATGTATGTTAGTGCTGGTAATACACAGTAATGAGTTAAGAAGTGTTTGGTTCATGTTTCTTTTAAATTTTGCTTGAAATTAGCTAAACCCATACCAAAGCAAGAAGAATTAGAAGTAATGTAGAGAGGAAAAAGAGGACATCTCTAGGTTGTAAAACGGGAGTTAGATGTGTAAGATATTCTAAAAGTGTCTTTTGAAATGAGGAGCTCTCTCTTCAGCTGAATATGCAACCAGCAAGAGACTCTGCCTTTTCCCATTCCCAGTCTCCCCCTGGGTATTGTTAGAGGACAATAAGACAAAAAGCCTTTAATCATGTCTACATGGAGACACTTGGAGACAAAAGCCTTTAATCATGTCTACATGGAGACACCAAAGCAAATCACTTTAAAGTGTCAAGTCAAGATGTGTATGTTGAAGTATGTTAACTTTGTGTGTGAAGGCTGTCTTGAAGGCTGTCCTATGACAGCCTTATATATTTAGCTTGAACCAATCCAAGGTCATTTTACATCTGAAGGAGAACATCGTTCAGAACGTAAGTTAAATTACAATGATGTAAAGCCATCTGTTTATGTAAGAGAGCCTCTTGACATAGATGTTTACCATGCTTTGACTTCAGCATTTTATACTGTACTTGATATATCTCACTTTTCCTCTGTGTCGCTTGTTATTGATCAGTTTTCATGATGCTGCTATTAAGAGGCATCTTAGATGCTGCTGGTTGCGAACTTTCAAGTGAACATAATTTAGTCAGAAAATGGGAGTTCACTGAACTTGAGATATTTAATTGCAAATATTTTAGATTTGACAGACTTCTACTGAAATAAAAATAAGACACAACCGCTCTTTGATTCCTGGTAAACTGTGTTTGGGACAGAGGCCTGGTGTTTTCAGGCTGCTCAGCATGGAGCTACACTGATCAGGAGGATCCTTGGCAAGGATCCCAAAGGATCATTTTGTGACCAGGGACCCTGTGTTTCTGAGATCATGGGGTTTCCTTGGACAGCCTGTGTGAGAAGCCTGCTGCAAAGTGATGGACTGAAGAGGTCCCCGTGGACCCACCTCAGATTTGAGGAATTGCAGTGATCCCATGTATGTTTGTATTGAAAGTATTGTATTGAAACTAAGAAACAAAATAACCTTCTGTTTGACAGTTGCAGGAAACTAGGAAATTGGTGGTGTTTATCTGCATTGAGACAAGTTAATAATACTGGAAAATACCTTGCAGCCCAGAATCTGGCTTGTTCTAGTCTGAGCTGTGTTGCATTATGCTTTCATGGATGCTGATTAATATCTCTCTTCCCTACTCTTTTCAGTCTGGAATTCATCTGAAGGATTACCTCAGGAGAACCAAAGCCTCTGTTGTCTAATTCTTTTTCATGTCAGCCTTGACCACAGAGGTTTGCAAGTTGCACTTCCCTGTGTCTTACATGGGAAGTCTTACAAAAAAACAAGGAATATCCTGAGTTTTTTGTATTCTGAGAGGTTAAAATGAACAATGAAGCATATATATTCTCCAGAGTTCTGAGACGAAGGGAGATAGTTGTAATCTGTTTTTCTGTTTTTGTCCAGTTGAACTTGATTTCCAGAGAAACTGTTGTATTGCAGAGAAGGGGAACTATCTAGTTGAAGAAGGTGCAGATACAGTGCATATAGCTCAAAATTCTGTTCTACCTATGCCCTTTTTTAAGTGACCCTTTACAAAAATGAGACTTTTTCTAGGCATTCCTTTTGAGGTCCATGATGTGATGGGGATAGAGATTGTATTATTTCTCTAAAGAAGAAAATTATGCCCACGTCTCTTACATGTAAACATTCCATTTTATAAGATGGTTCAAGGATTCTTGTATTCTCCTTATAAGAAAAATAATGTGAACTATCATTTGGTCAAGAAGATAAAAGCCTCACTAAAAGCTGTGAATGAAAACTTGGGAGCAACTTCGATTTCAGTACATTGAAATGATTGTATGGTTGAAGGTATCGAAAGCACAAGTGTCCCTTTAGAAAACGAAGAGACAAATAAGTTGCAGTATATTAGCTGTTGTATATTTAGCTGACACTTCCAAGATGTTTGCATACTTGTTAAGCTTATGGCCACTGCAGTAGAGGCCAGATAGATTTTAGAAACTTAAGCATCTCCCTGAGTCATGAGTGTGCAGAATTCCAAACACATTCCTGGGGTCAGTGAGTTCATTTGGTTTTGAAATTAAAGTTTTGTCACAGAGTTATAATAGTCTCAAAGATCTTAACTTTCTTGATTTACAAGATGCAGCGATATTAGAGGCAAGATAAAATGTATAATAAATCATCTTCTGATATCTTGAGTCTTATTTTTGGGTGAAGAAGAGTAAAATTCTTACTGGATGCAAAGCACCTCTTTTCATGGTCTAAAAATGTCAAGTGAATAATTTTTTTTCCTCTTTCTAACCTTGATGTGTCAAATACGCCATAGTCCCCTCATGTGTTTATGCTGTATTGGAATTGGTTCTGTTATCTCCCACAGATTTCTGCTAGTATTCCTGTTGCTTCTGTAGCTAGACATCTCTCTCTCTCATTCTCTCTCTCTCCCTCTTTTTTTTTTTTTAGTTCTTTAGGATACAGACATTTCAGAGACATCATGCATCTGTAATGTCTAAATGGCTTCCTCCTCTTTCGTTTCCCCTTCCACCCCAATCAAGAAATCCCAGATGGAAGCTCTTTGGTGTTAGTAACAGCTGCACAGCAGATAATTTTTTGCATCCTCAGAGCTGTAATACTCATAACTGCATATGCATAACCCGTATATGTAACTCCATATATGTAGCTGTGATACACATGTACATTAAGGATCTTCTGATCCTTAACGTTTCTTCAGGGCTCTTACAGTCATCCTCAATACAGCATTTTCCTCTGTTTCCAGCTCCTGATTAGAAGTAGCTTCCTTCAATAGAGAGGTTAAGATACTCTGTTGTAAACGTGATTTTTAGGAAGTCTGAATATTTTGGAGTCCTATGTTGCGATTCAAAAACTGTGCTCCCTTCTTTCATCTCTAGGTTTATAATAAGGTGTCAGCAATGATCTAGTCCATCTGGGAGCTTGCATCAATGCTTGGGAGTGCCATATGTGTCTGCCTCAAACAAGGCTATAGAAAAGTGTTCCACTAGCAACCAAGATGTCATCCATCTGCTAGACAATCCTGTAGCTAGTTAGCTTAATGACGTATCTATTTGACTAGATGTTTCTGAATAGCAAACTCCACCCTGTTCAAATTAATACCAAAAACTCTGTGCTCTGGAGAAAAAAAAAACAAACCATGCTCATTCTAGAGAATGTCAGGAAGTTTGTGGCTTGGTGGGTTTGATCTATTTATCTACTTCAGGATGTTGCATTCCCAAATTGCAAGGGAGCACATTGCTGGGACGTCGCTCCAGCCTTCCTGCGCGGGGAGCCCCTGTGCAGGTGTCTGGGTCGCAGAGGGATCAGCAGACTAGACACAAGACCTGGGTGACCTTAAATGCATGTAGAAATCCAATCATGCTGCTACTACTTTGGAGTGTTATTTTAGCGTACAGAGAGCTGTGTGAGGATTTCTTCCTGCAGCAGTCAGAGCTGGAATTGCCACAGTAAACATTTTACACAGCTAGATGGAATAAACGGGCTGATTATTCCTCTCGGTTGCTTTAATGGAAATGTTTATTCAATATGAAGGGGTTCGGAGTTTTCAACATATGCATTATAGGTATTTGTATTCTCAGATGGCCCTACAAAATCGGAGCTCCAGGAATTGTCCTGGAAGTGTACTGTGGAAAGAGAAGCCATGTGAACTTCAGCTACTGCTCCTTCTTACTGTGGTAAAATAGAGCACATTGGGACTGACTGTCATGGATATTTATTTTTTTTTACCAGCCGCTCTATCTACTGTTTATTTTTAGTCCAAAGAGGCTAAGTCAGTGTTGCAAATTCTGGGCTGATCTAATTTCTAATCTGTCTGTGAGTCAGTTGAGTTGAGAAGGGGGCAAGACAACAGGAGAAATGCAAATCTAGATGAAAATAATGTTTTATGTTAGTGGCAATTACATTAATCTGTGTTGAGGAAATCTTATGCATTTAACATGGAAAAACACATCTCTGTATTCAGAAAAAAACTACTATACAATTGAGCCCATCAGTTCATATCTTTTAAGGGAGTTTATGTGGAGCATAACACGGATTTAAGTGGAAACCATCACAGGTTTTTCTGAATACAGCTGTTTGTATGATTGCAGCTGACACAGAGCTATCTACTGAATTTGGTAAATTTTACCCGAGAGTCATTGTTTAAAAATTAGTGGACATGGATAAAAATACTTAATAACCTTGAAGAAAAAATGAAGTCAGCGCAGGTACTAAATAAGTTTAAGGCACAGGAAAAAAAATGTTTCTTGGCTGTACACTAGAGGCCTCTCTTCTTACAGGTGTAAAAGATTTTTTTGTGGGCATAGTAGCTGCTTTAAGCTGAAAAAGTAGGTGAAAGTAAAATCAGGACAATTCTATGGAAGAGTATAGCGTTGCGCAGGCAAAACAGAGATTGAAGAGGTGAGCTGTACTGACTCTTGCTTTGTCTTCTAAGGACACAAAGAGAATCATAGAATAATTTAGGTCAGAAGGGGCCTTCTGCAGTTCATCTAATCCAACAAGCAGTTAATAGGACTAAGGCTTTTCTGAAGAAATACTCTTGACTTCAGAAATTTGTTATTTAGATCTTAATTTTTCAAAACTTAGTCTCTGTTACATATGTTTTGAGTTGCTTATTTTTGGACAGAGGTGGAAGACAATCAAGTATGAAATAAGACAATCTAATCCTGAAGATTCTGAAAAAGTGCCAAAAAAGAGCAAAGTTGACGCAAACTCTTATTGCAAGTGGGTGGGAGTTACCATCTCATGAGTAGCTGAAAGCTGTTGTGTGCATTAAAAGTACTCAACACTGTTTTATTTCCTTGATATATTCTCTTTGAAGTGTTGTCTACGTAACTAGTAGAGAATCTTAGAATTTACTTTCTGAGAAGGTAAACAGCTGACATTCTCTACTGGTATGAATGTATGTATTTTTATTTGTATTCCTTTTGCCACAGGGCTACTATCTGTTGTTAAATACAATGCAATCCAGGAATCCTTTCCACATCATCTTATAAAAACATAGGAGTCCTGTCAGATGTAGCTCTCTGACGGGTCAGAATAACATTGTATAAGCTTTTGGTGAGGAAGGGATTTTATATCTTGCTGGAAAGCTTACTGTATCAAAACTTGATTCTTTTAAAACAGAATGAAAAAATATTTTTTTACTTTATTCCATAAAAATTACATTTATTTTGGATCCAAGTGTTCTTCTGTAGTCTTATATAATACCATGCAAAATAAAGAAAAACCCATTTAGAATGAAAAGTTGTAATGTCATGAAATGTTACAATATGTCTATCTTTTAAAGTGTCTGTTTCAGTTTTTATTTCATTATTGTTGTCATCAAAAGGACACGTCACAACAGATATTTCTGTTTTGATGCATTTGATTTTCTGGTGTAAAACAGATTCGCAGGAGTATTTCTGACAAGAACTGAAAACTTCTTACATGGGAGCTTTACTTTGTATTATTTAGTTACATTTATTTGTTTTGAATTTGTTTTTTGAAGTTCCTTTCTTTGCCTTTCTACTGCAAACTTGGAACTTGATTAGGGAGATCACTAAAACTCTGTTGTTCTGATGTTTCATTCTGTTCTGTTGCTTCACTCCTTTTCGTATTTGTTTGTCGTGTAAGAGTATATGTTACTGCATAGAAGATGGGGTGTTTTACTGATTGGTCTCATTGACTATGGTTTGTCTGAGTTGATGGCTTCCTTTTTTAGTTTCTTACATGTACAGATGATATGCAGGACACTCTTGTATTTTTTTGGTCTCTCCTACTGCCAAATTCCCAGTTTTGTTTGCCTGCTGTAGTCCAGTGGTTCCTACAAATGAAGACTTCCACAGAAATCTAATAATATTGCACCCACTCTGTGTTTCTGTGCACTTTGCATTGAGGCTACTAATAAACCAAACGAGGTGTGGCTTTTGAGGAGCATAGTATTGGGTATGTTCAGCCTTCGTCCCATTAGCTGAGTGTTTTCCTTCTTCCAGCACTTTATTTGTGTTGATGTGAATACGATTTTCCTGTCATTAAATGTTCCTATCCAGTTATGCTGAAGTGCTATGTGACAAAAGGTGGTTACATGCTTGACTTCATATGAAGTAATTAATAAAAAATGGAACTTTCTTTTCCTATTTAGTGTATGTATACTAAGCTAGCTTTGTAACATGTACTGGCCAGAAAAGAAGGGAATGCAGGATGGTGGTACATCTTCCTGGAGTAATTTCTGGAATGCTGTTACTTGGGTCTCACAGTGATAGAGTTTTAAGTCTTGTCTGTGTATTTGGATATTCAGAATAGGGAAAAAAAAAAAAGGGGGACGACACATACACAAATACTTGACTTTGGAAAGTCCTTATGCTTGATGCTGAGTGGTTTCTGGTTTGGTACTATTTTGTGTTTTAATCTTTATGCTATTTAAGCTAAAAAGGCTTAGAAAGTAAGTGGAAGAGTGTTTTTGACTTTCCGACTTGCAAGTTTCTTCTGTGAAGTTGGATGTGCAATAGGCTCGGGTGCTGTAAGAGCCAACAGGCTTGTTGCAACGTTGCTCGACAGGGGTTAGACCTTGAACATACAATTATGGATAAACAGAGCATCTAGCTTGTAGTGGAACAGCCTGTAGTGAGTTATCACATTAAAGTCTGACCCACTAGAAATGGTGAATTATATAAAAACAGTCACTTTAATTTCATAGAATCATAGAATCATTAAGGTTGGAAGGCACCTTAAAGATCATCAAGTTCCAACCCCCCTGCCATGAGCAGGGGACCCTACCACTAGACCAGGTTGCACAAAACCTCATCCAACCTGGCCTTAAAGACCTCCAGGGATGGGATATCAACAACTTCCCTGGGCAAACCATTCCAATACCTCTCCACCCTTAGAGTGAACAATTTCTTCCTAATATCTAACCTAAATCTCCCCTCTCTCAGTTTAAAACCATTACCCCTTGTCCTATCACTATCTTGTCTGATGAAAAGCCCCTCCCCAGCTTTTCTGTAGGCCCCTCTCAAGTACTGGAAGGTGCTATAAGGTCTCCCCAGAACCTTCTCTTCTCTAGGCTGAACAGCCCCAATTCACTCAGCCTGTCTTCACAGCAGGGATGCTTCAGCCCTCTGATCATCTTGGTAGCCCTTCTCTGGACCCTCTCCAACAGATCTATATCTTTCTTGTGTTGAGGGCACCAGAACTGTACACAGCATTCCAGGTGGGGTCTTGGGCTGCAGCGCACACTGGAGGCTCATGTTGAGCTTCTCATCTACTACCACCCCCAAGTCCTTCTCCTCAGGGCTGCTCTCCAGCCATTCTCCCCCCAGCCTGTATTCGTGCCTGGGGTTATGGTGACCCAGGTGCAGGACCCTGCACTTGGCCTTGTTGAACTTCATGAGGTTGACCCTGGCCCACCTCTCCAGCCTGTCAAGGTCCCTCTGGATGGTGTCCCTTCTGTCTAGAATGTCAACCACGCCACACAGCTTGGTATCGTCAGCAAACTTGCTGAGGATACACTCAATCTCACTGTCCATGTTTCCAACAAAGATGTTAAAAAGCACTGGTCCCAGTACTGGCCCCTGAGGGACACCACTCGTCACCTGCCTCCATTTGGACATTGAGCCATTGACCACAACTCTCTGGGTGCAGCCATCCAGCCAATCTATTATCCACTGAGTGATCCATCTGCCAAATCCATACCTTGACAGTTTGGAGAACAGGATGTCATGTGGGACACTGTCAAATACCTTGAACAAATCCAGGTAGATGATGTCAGTTGCTCTGCCACCATCTCCCATCTCTGCAGTCTTCTTGTAGAAGGCCACCAGATTGGTCAGACATGACTTGCTCTTACTGAAGCTAAGTTGGGTGTCACCAGTCACCTCTTTATTTTCCATGTGCCTTAGCAAACAGGAGGTGAGACTGACCGGCCTGTAGTTCCCTGAGTCTTCCTTTTTCCCCTTTTTAAAAAAAGGGGCTATGTGACCTTTTTTCCAATCAGCCAGAACCTCACCAGACTGTCATGACCTCAAATATCATGGACAGAGGCTTAGCAGTTTCATCTGCCAGCTTTCTCAGGACCCATGGGTGAATCTCATCAAGTCCCATAGGTTTATGCACCTTCAGGTTCTTTAGATGGTCACGTAGTTACTATTTAGGTCTGCCAAAGAAATTAGTCTCCTTTTAAATTTCTGTTCCTCTGTCTGATTGCTGACACTGCATAAATTTTTGTTTAATGTTTTCCGTATCAAAGTAAATTACTTGCTACGAGGTGTGTTTGTTTCATGAACTTCACTTTTACAGTCAGAATGTTATAGCTGCTGGATAAACAAATAATGTTGTAATTAGGTATATATGTTTTCAGCAAAACTATGTCAGAATGTAAAGCCATCAGATTAATTAGAGTGTGATTGAGGTGGCATGAGTATCGTTGTGCTGCCGTCTCCTCCGCACCGTTTCTGTGCTTATGCTATGGATGCTGTGTTGCCTTTGTAGTGACAAATGGTCCTGCAAAGAGCTGACCATGGAGTATTTTTTTGCATTTTTTAAAAATTAAGAATAATTGTTGAGCAATTATTAATTATGATACTTGTCTGAAATGTTTTAACCCTAATGTTAAAGTTATGGCTGTTAGTAATGTTTTTCATCTTACTTTTAGATAACCTGTAAAAGGTAAATAGTACAAATACAATATTCCATATAATTGAAAGTTACTGATAAAATGGGTAGTGTAATATGGATGTTGCAGACCTCAAATATGCTTATAATGTATATAAATATGTTAATTAGCTTTGAAAATATGTTTTCCTTCGTCTAGAACCTTTAAAATGAAGCTAGGGTATAGAAAACTTGAAATGACGGTTCATGAATGTTTGAAACCCAGTATGAACTAGAGCAAGGACTTAAGAAAAAGCACAACATGGAGTATATATTGTAGAGGTTTGTAATGATTTTACAAAAAAAAAATCAGGTGGTTGTTTTTTTTTTTGTCTTTGTATGAACAGCTCTTTGATTCTTGCCATCTTGAAAATTTAAGGAAGGAACAAGACTCCATTTCCTGTGTTATTTTACTCTGTCTTGCTCCATACATTATTTGATTAAACTGGCTGGTGTAGAGGGCCATCTGCCATCCAGAACCACCAAGATGAGTCTAGACCTTGTCGCTGTTATTTTAATTTTCCTCTCACTGCTGTTCAAACTATTTCTCCATCCATTTCCACACACTTTGAGAATCTTAGCTTAGTAGAGTTTCCTGGGTGCCAGGTCGGTAGTTCCACTTTGTGAATATTCAAGTAGCCTTCTTGAATAGGTCACTTATGGTCTCTATAGAACATAGAGCTCTATAGAACATCATCCCCCTACTGCAGGAAACCTTGCCAGGTGGTAGGAAAGTGGCAAATTTTGCAACCTGTTTGCTGCCAACGTTGCTCTCACTTTCATTAAAAGCTGCAAAGGGGGACAGACCAGAATTGTAAATGGACAATTCTGTTTCTTTCACTGCAAGTTATTAGTTGGGTCCTGTGGTTTAAATTACATGTTTAAAAAAACCCAAAGAGCAAAACTTCACAACAACCTCTTCCTTTTGCAAACTCCAGGTTAACAGTTATCACAAAAATGGGGAAAGTAGAAGAGATGGAAATGTATTTATAAACTGGTGCATGGTGGTGTGTTTTCCCTGTTCAGTACATTTTTAGGGTGTTTTTATTTTAATTTTTTAGAAAACATTATTTTCCTCCATTCCCAGTTTTGCCCAATTTATCAGATGATTGAGCTTCAATTAAGTATTTCCTATATGTGATTTTCAGGAAAGCAAATTTACTGGTCTCAACTCTGCAGGAGTCTCGTGCTGGTGGTGCTGACTAACTATTCTCACTGGTAAGAGTACTGTTTACAAGAAAGACTGTAACCAGAAAAACATGTTGACTACTCTAAAGACAGATTCTTCTTTTGTACCTGAATCTGTGTTTGTACTGAAAACGTGGGATATACTCAAATTTGAACTTCTGTTCATGACTTTACGTTTTAAGGTACTGCATTTTTTGTCTGTGCAAATACGGTCCTCTTGATGTCAGGAGAGTTATTGAACACATTAAGATTTGCTCCCTATAAAGCTTCAGGAATGCTCACATTGGTAGTTTATGTTTTGGGGTGTGCTTAAGGAAAAAAATTGCTGCTTTAACTTAAGGTTAGTCAACTGTAGAAGGATCCCAACAGCAAGATGATTGTAGCTATTTGAAAGGGAAATGTTAACAGTGTGCCCAGATCTATGGTGATTTTCTTATATTTTATGCCAGATACAGAAAAAGATGGTTAACTTAGACACTTAGAAAAAAAAAGTCTTCCTTTCTAAAACCAAGACCAGAAGGGCACTGATACAATGTGGTAATACTGCTTATTGCACATGCTTAGGAAACAGTATACTTTCTTTTATTGTTAGGGATCAAAAACTGTGCAATGTCAAATGCTGACACTGAATTTTTATATGATGCTTGCAAGATACTGAAAGAAGTAGTGGCTTTTAACTAAAAAAAAAAATAAAAAAAATTCTTAATGTGAACTTAAAAACAACAACATAGGCAACTGTAACCTTCCTTCATGATGTGTGTGGTTCGAACTGTGGTTGGAAGTAAACATGGAAGCTTAAGGGAAAAAAAAAGCCTATCTGAATAGATTATCAGTGACAATGTGTAATGCAAACTAAATTATTCATTCTGACATTATAGGGGTTACTTTGCCACACATTGAAAATAACCTGTGAGATAAAAATAAAACATAGTACTTAAAAAAGAGGAGGCAAAAAAATTGAAATCTGACAAATGAGAGCCTGATGTCCTCAAATGAGCTGAGGAGCTGTTCCAACACAGGGATGCAGGCAGCAGTATTCTCATATCCCCCAAAATGCAAATTTGACAGAAATGCCTGTTGCTCAAGAGGACTGCTTCCAACTTGCCAGACACCTTCCCCACATGTCCCTCAGTATGCCATACTGAGGAGGTTATTTGTACATTGATGTTCTTCTTTACTTCCCTTTCCTTCTCTGCTTCCTTGTTTTGCTGCCAGTGAGCTATTCTGGTTTCCTGTAAAACTGAGTTAACAAGAGCTAATATTGATGCTTTCAGGTAGCTTATCCCCATCTGTTGTTGCAAGAAAATAAATGTTCTCACTAAATACTGTAAGTATTTATGAAACATTCAATCAGAGTAAAGGGACTGCATCTGAGATTGGGGTTTAGGTTATAGTTGCTTTCTCTAAGTTAAAGTAAGCATATAGTAGAGAGGCAAAGATGACTGTCTGGGAAGGGGGGTGTATATGTGTGGATATATGCATTACATATATAAGGAAAAAGCTATTCACATGGATCTTTAAAATGAAGTGACTGATAACTTGTGCTGTATCCTTTAGAGTATTTGGTGCACAGTTACCCCGGAGTATCCTTCCCTCTTCATGTTTCTGTTCTCCTATGTTGAATGAATTCCAGTGGGGTGGGAAAAAATGCTTTGGGTAGACTGTTATGCTCTTATTTCAACCTACGGCTCATGTATACCTGAAGAGGACTGAGAAAGGAAGCAGATTACATAGCTACCTTCCAATGAGCTGTGCATTGCTTTGTCCGTGTACTTGGGAAGAGTCTGAGTCTAGGCCTCTAAAGGGGATATCCACATTCTTTTATTATGTTGGGCTACTGTTTTTTTTGGTGTTTTTCTTTTCTGTGTCTTTTTTATAATTATTTTTTTTTTCCCAAACACAAAATTCTAATTTTGAAAGAAAAATAGAGTTTGAGGGAAATAGATGTGATCCTAAGGTACTTGGTTTTACAAAAACTAAACTGCATATTGGCAGGCTTTCCCAGTGGTGACTTCTGGACACAGAGGAAACATGTGAATTAAAGGTTTTTGTGTATGACTCACGCTGCATTCTGTTTATTGCTATCGTGCACACATCACACAGTCAGAAAAGTGTCCATGTCTATTGAAACATACACATTAATCAGTTATACATGTATCATACTCTACTTTGGAGAGGCCATTGTATTAACATACTGCACAGAGACCATGTAGGGCAGCTGATCTTGTGTCAGGTGGACTGCACTTGGAACACTTCAGTTTCTACCAGGTGGATGTGATCTTTTAGAAGTACTAGTCTCCTTGTGTTTGACTGTTGTTGCTTTGGTATCAGCCTGTCCTAGGAGATACTCTTATTTCCTGGCTATAGACAGGGCCAATCTGGTGATCTTTTGATATTGACTCCGACATTTTGCTTACAGTTAAAGCACTATGTAGAAGTGGTAACTGTTGTCTTGACAACTGAACTTCAGCTAATAATAGATAATGAAAGAAACCATGAATTCAAATGTATCGTAATTCTTAAAAAAATTCAAACTTATTCTTGAGTTTGAGAGCTGATCTCAAGACAAATCTGTTTGTGTTTCAGATCTGTAGCATAAAGAGCTCAGTCTTCACTGTGGCAGGATAGTTTTGTCGTAGAGTTCATCTGTATCTATTTTACATTATTTTTTTTCTGTGATAAAATGTGTCTTTTGTGCTTTTTTTTTTTTTTGCAAAGATAGCCGTTTATTTGCACTGTAGTGGCTCTTACATTTCAGAGAGTTAATATTCCAAATGTGCACTGCAATTTGATTGGTAATCATCATGTCAATCCAATGTACTGTGCATGTTTCAGAAAAACCCTGGGTTTCACTTGGACAGCCAAGTCATAGATTAATGGTGATTTTTGTCCTCTGCTAGAAATGTAATAATTTCCTTTTCCTCCACTCTCTTAACCATTTTAAAGTTGATTTTCCAGTATGGTTTATTTTGTGGTTGGGAGCTAATAGAGTAGGAGCAATAACATGTACTGGAAAAAAACTCTTTTCTCCTTCATCTGTGTAGTTTTACTATTTAACTTGTTCTGTTTTTTTTTCAGTGGGCCCATTCCAATTCTTTTTAAGATGAAAGGCACTTACCCAATCTTCATTAGCCTGCACTTTTAGCATGTAGTGGCAAGAGCCTAGATGCTACAGTAATATGAGTGATATACAAACTTCTATGAAATAGAATATTAGAATTTTATCTATCTTTTTTTCCTTTTCTTTTTTTCTTTTTTCTTTTTTTTTTCTTTTTCTTCCACAAGAGCCATATTGTTCCCAGCATTTTTGCTGTGTTGATACTTTTTTTTTCCCCAGTGCAGGATATGAATAGACATCAAAACGTGGAACTTGAGTTGTAAGGAGCAACAGTAGTTCTGGCTCAGCATTAAGTTGTTCCTCTGGATATACAGTGCTTTAGAGGAAACAGGATGAAGAATTTGTATGAGAAATCACATGTAAATGTCAAAACCCAAGAACGAATCTCTGTTACCTCCAGGACATCTCCAAAGTGGAAAGAAAGAACCGTTAAACAACAGTCAAAGACATCCCCTGTAGTGAGGGCCTCCGTGGGACCACATTATGGACTGAGAGTTTGTGTAAACAAGTTTGGACAAGCTCACTTGTGATTCCATCTGTGGTTTTAAAAGTGAGATTTAACCAGAGAGATCTATTTTCTTAACTATGGTGATAACATTACTGATTTGCTGTAGCTGTTAAAGCACAGCCTCTGGAGAGGCCCTTTTATTACAGAATGCCTTTGTTGAGAAATACATAATTTATCTGCCACATATCATTAGAGGTGATTGGGGTGTGATCTACCACTGTACTTGTGTTCACCTGAGACTATAAGGCCTCCCTTGCTGTCCATCCCTCTTATCATTCTGTTGCCTTCTGCAGGAGACTTCCTGAATAACTGATTAATGCTTTGGATACAGTTTGATAAACCCTTGGTTGTGTTTTGAAGGAAGGGAAGACTCTTCTCTAAAACCATTGTCCAGAGAAGTAGCCCAGGAGCATACTGGTGTCCATTTTCTGATCTGTAGATATATGAATAATCACTGCAGATGATTGTACATAAAACTGCAGAGATGGGAGGTGCTTTGGGGATGTGCTAGACAGCCTGTGATGTCCTCTGTCATTTAAGTCATGGTAGAAAGAGAATGGTTGTCCTCATATTTTCTTGAAATGTGTATCTTTAATTTTGAAGAGAAAGCAAATGGTAAAGACTATTAAGCTGCTTATAAAAGGTGGAGGTTTTGAGTTTCCATCCTTTGATTTCTGAAGGGTAACGTTAATGTTACGTACTTCCCCACCTTGCCCCCCCATCTCATTTTACACCTTGAGGTGTTAGGTCAGTTTATGCTCTTTTTCACTGTCTGAAGTATGAACATTGGTACTTTTGTAACTTCTCAGATGCAGGGGGAATGCTGTCCTTCAGCTTGCCTGCTTCAAGCACTGATAGCTGTGCTTAGAATCTGTCTTAGAAATTCTTACGCCAGAGAATCCTCTCGAGTTTGGGTTTAGACAGCAAAGAAGAGGTGAATGCTTGCTTTACCTTTTCTGTGAACAGCTACAAAAGTACACTTTTGTGTAGAAGTTAGAGGAACCTTCTCTGTCTTGAATAGAATTTTTACTTTTCTTTTTTTTTTTTTTTCTTTTTTGACTGTGATGATAAATAAAGCCTTAGTGTTTTAATAAAGATCAGTTCTATGGACAAAGAACTTAAGTCTTCTGGGTTGAGGTTGCTTTTTTTTTCAGTTAGGCAAAACTATCTCAGTTGTTGGTAGCTTTTTCAGATCTGATCCATTAGAGCTGAAGTTTTCCCCTGCTAATTATCTGCAGTGGACTGATTATTTTGGGTTGGAAGGCATTTCACAGTGCAACAAATCAGTGGAAGTATTTCTGAGTATTAATTTAGGAAAGAAAACCATCACCGTTGTCTCAGTGGGCCCATCTCACCCATTCGTGATAGTCTCTCTTGGAAGATTGGATGGTGGTTGACCATTGCAGGGGCTGTGTCAGTGCAGCTGCTTGTGGCACTGTGCTTTAAAGCAGGTTACTGAAAGGGTATGGATTTAGACTAACCCTCCGGGTGGGAATAAGAAGGGAGCTACTGTTATTGCAGGTCATTTCAGCCATCCAGTTTTTTTTGCAGTTTTGCAAGTGGTTGTGAAGGCACGACTGGAGTGCGGGAAGAAAATACAGGGACAGCAATCTGCAAGCTGTGAGTGGAGTGACCAGCTGAGCTGAAAATATCTCAAGCAAGCTGCTGCTGAAGCCAGTCTTCCATCTAGCAGGGGCACCTTATTACGTTTTACTCAGAAGCATCTTGTTTAAGAGAATAAACTGTGCATAAATGGTGATTTCTTGATAGGTTGAATCTCACCGTCAGGACGTGTCTTGTGATCCCTGTCTCTCCCAGATGTATGTGAATACTGAGTACTCACTTGTTTGGGGAAGATGCCTCTCCAGGGGTCCTAAGTCCTGTCTGCATATAAAAAACTGCAGGAGGTAGCAGGAGGAATTTATAAGAAAAAGAACAAGAAAAAAACTGTTCAGAAACAAGGAGCCTCTATAAATGACCCAGTAGGGGATCGGTATTATGAAAGTATTTGTTTAATTGTGTCAGCAATTGGAAGTAGCTGGATTTGGGAGAGAGTTGAGGGAAGGGTGATGTGAGGAGTAACTATGAAAAAATGACAGGCCATTCACTTCAGTGAGGCCAGGCTTCCATGTAGGTGCTTTGAGTGCAGCTGTTACAATGCATAGCATATTAACTCTCTTCCTCCTATGCAACCTGTCAACATTATGCAGCAGCTTCTTGAAGGAGAACTGTAGATTGCCAGTGGAGCTTGAAGACCTACAGAATCCAGAAATCCCAGGATTTCCATTGTTTAACAGAGGAAGTGGCTAGGCTGGTAAAGTTATTTCAATTTAAGCCCTCAGGCTAAATATAGAAATATTAGTTGTCTGAGAGTTAGACCTAGGAAGAAAAAACCAAAAAACCTAAGCAGGTTGCTGTAAATTAGCCAGTAACCTCTGTGATCACTCCCAGTAAATAACAACATGTGCTGTCATATAAAAGTGGAAATGGATCTGGAATGGCTGGTTAAAGCAGACATCTGTCCATCTGTCACACAGGCTAATAAATAACTTGTCCTTGTTCTTATGATCAGTAAGGGTGGCCCCATCAAAATGTTAATAAAAATTGTTAGAAATATAGAAGACCCATGTGGTTTTGGATGGATCAGAGCCAGTGGCTTGTCTCCATCTTCCGTAATGAGAGAAAGGAAATACTAAAGTACGAACAAAAAGGTCTAAAACTCCTTTTGGGTGCTGACTTAAAGTACAGTTTCAGATTAAAGTTGTGGCTTCCTAATGCAGATACGACACAGAGAGAAGCTGGCCATCTCTGCGTTGCACTGCCTTGCTCTGGTTGGAAAGTGCCTGCCCACCCTGTTGTGCATGTTTGCAGCAGCCACCGCTGTGTGAGGGTGACTCTTTCAGATCCGTGCAGCTCAGCGTTTTGTCTTTAATCGTACTCAATCATGTGCTTGTCACTTCAAATTTATTTTTCCCAATGCTAATGAAGTACACTAGTTTTTAAGTATTAAACCTGTGTGTCCTGTAGTGCAGCCTATGGTAATTTCTTAGCCCTCTAATGTCTAATCTCTATTTCCATCAGAAAGTTTGGGTCCTCTACATTCTGTTTTTTATTCTACTGCATTCCAGTAGCTGAGCAGTCTTTTCTTTGAAAGTATCTGAAGCACCAGGATTCTTGTTCACATGCTGCTTCCTGCGATGAGCTGTGTAAGGTAACATCTGTGCTGTTCAGACAGAGCCCTGCAAGAGTATGGGGTGTGTCTGCCTCCCTGCTTATCTCTGCTTGCTTCTCTTCCCCCTGCTGTGCTGAAAGTCTGTCTTCCTAGTGCCAGTTTGCAGCTTATGCTAGCAACTCGGTGAAACTGGGGTCAGTCTCTGAGATACTCCTCAGTGACCTGTCAGTGACTGAGTGAGTATTAGTCAGCTTCATTCTGCTGTTGGTGAAACCTAAGTGAGGTGGTGACATCTGGAGAGAGAGAGAGCACGGAGCTGCTGTGTATGGGAAAGGACTAGACAGCAGAAACAAGTGGAAGGAAAATGAACAGAGCAGGGAAGAGATTGACTGAGAGAATGCTGAAGGTCTGAGGTTGATGTGGGAGAAACTGATGGATAAACCAAAAGCAGAACACAGTGGTGGATTATGACCAAAAAGAGTGTAGAGGCTATTTAAAAATATTCAGAAATGATGGTGAGAAGTTCTGTTCTGTTGTAGTTTTTTTTTCATTCTTATTTTCCAAGTCAAGACACGTGGTAATGGCTGAACTTCACCTGTAGTTTACTCATTCATGTCCAGCCCAGGCCTGCAAACTTAATGTTACACTTCATATCTGCGCTTTGGGGCAGACTCACAACTACACTAAGTTATGCTGTTCCAGACTTTCAGCTGCTTTGTTCTGGGGTGGATGCCATACATCCATCTTAGTTTGTCAAAGCATTTTGTGCCCTCTTCAATGAAAAGAGAGAATTAAGCATGAAAATGGGATTTACAGCAGGTAGTACTGTGGCTGTGAAGCAGCAAATTAAAAAAACAAACCCTGAAGGGCTGTGTTTTCATTATGGCCAACAAATGCTGGACGTTTGCCAGATGCCAAAAGCAGGAGTCTTGATGAGAAGGACCACATTGGGAAATCTTCTTTGGTCGTGGGTGTCCTTGCAGGCTGCCCTTCCTTCCCTTTGCATGTGGCTCTTGCGTCAATATAAACAGGAGGTCAGGAGAGCCCTTCTCTGAGGCTTGTCTTTACATTGTTCATTAAGGTTCATTAAAAAGTTGGATCGGACTTTTGGACTTGAACTTTGCAGAACTTTAATTTCCCATTTAAAATGGCTCTGATCATTAGTGCAAATGTAATGGGTTAATGTTCTTTGAGGCTAAAAATGAATAGCCGTGGTGGGAGAACAGTTGTCTTTTCCCAGTGTCACGCTGCAGACAGACTGCTGCTTCTCTTGTCGGCCTCTGATGTAACTTAATTAATTGTAGTGGAATTATTCCTGGTCTGTAATTAAGTGAGAAGGAAATTGAACTGGACAGTGTGAGAAGCGCCCCATGTTGTTGCTTATCATTTTGAAGAGAAATGGAAGAGTTCACATTTCATTAGTGCCAGTCTGTCACCTTGAACATGAAATCCTGATAACTAAGCACTGTTTCAGAAAAGAAGTTATTAGGTGTGGTGTGTGGGTTCAGGTTTACGTTTTCTTTAGCTAATTACTTAAGAACTGCTATATTCTTAGGAGGATACCATAAACTGAGTTTCAAGTTTTTTGGGTGTTTTCTTTCTAAGACATGCTGTGCGAATAGCCCCCAGTACTGCCACGTAAACCTGCAGTTAATCACTGTGGGATCCTCACTTGTGGGGAGGTCTGCCTACTGACATATATTGCCTGCCTTCTGACTTTTGGATTTACTTCATCATACAGGGAGACTGTGTTTCTTACTTAATTGGAGCTGTTCTGCATAAGTTTCTTCTTTTAATCCAATTTTCAGCAGACGTTCTGCCACTTACGTGAGGAGTAAAACCACAAGAACTACCAGTGTGAGGACTTCCATACCAGTGTAGTGGGTTGGTGGTTATATTAACTGTGGGAAATAGCAGCCATTGCCAGTGTCCCTGGTTGGGTACACAGCCTTTATAGGAGCAGTGCAGCTCTGAAAGTCAAAGCCTATAATTAGTATTTTAAGTTTAAATAGTGAAATTACAGAATTATCTACTATTCCTCAAGGTTTGCATGGAGTTTGTTGTCATCAAGAGTATGCCAAAGGTAGTATTTCTCTTGGACACCCCCTGTGTTAGTTTTACTGTTCTTGGACACATAAGTTCATTTTTCAAGTTATTATTTTAATCTAGGTTTAGGAGTCTTCTTTTTTGATATCCAGTTCTTTACTGTATCAAGGAAAGTTTTAGTACTCCTTCTTCCCCTCTTGAGAACTGAAATGAAAATAATTTGTGAAAATAAAAGTGTGTCTGGCCAAAGATTAAATAAAAAGGTAACTCTGAGGATATAGTATGAGTTGGAGCTTGAAGAGAAAGAAATAAGATTGATCAAGTCTGTTGTGCATATCCCAAAGCACTTGCCTTGCCCTGTCTGCATTTAGCTTCTTTTTTGTTCTTAATTTTTGGAATAATCAAGTTACAGCCTTACTAATATTTCTCCTTAAGATACTAGCATCACCAGTTATTAAATATGTGGTGGTTTTAATTTTTAAGTTAGTTTCTCTCGAGCTTCACAGGTTACTTTGCTATATCATAGCTTCTCAAATTCATCCATTAATCCTAGCCACTCTTTGTATTTAAAATAGCAGGGCTTTCATTAGCAAATACAGTCTCCAGTATTGAGACACCTGAGTCTGTAATTACATGGCTAAGAAATATTTCCAGAGTTAAGATGATGCTCCATATTTCATTTAAAAATGGTAACACTTTTATTTTGCAGTACAGTAACTTAATTTTTGTCTTAAAAGTAATCACAATTGCTGCATGAAAGAAAACAAATATTTTTTGTATTAATCTGCTTTTAAAAAATTACACTTTTTAACAAAAATGAAGTTGAGCTTTAAAATGATCTTAGTTTTCTACATTTTTTACTTGAAATAACTTTTAGTGTGTTTTTCGATTCAAGGACCTAGCCTGAACCAAATGCTTTTGAGCTGTTTGCCACACTGCAGTGATCTTTTTGCACAGGCTGATAATAATTATATCTAGGAGATACATAGAGAGAGTAAACAACTACCTGTATATTACATGTCCTCTCACTGTTGTTTCTGCAACAACAAAAATATTCTGTTGAAAATTCCTTGAAATTGAGGCATTACGGTCAGTTGCAAAGGATACATCCAGGGTGGAAGGGGGAGCTGGCAGAGGGGACAGACTGCGTGGGAAGAATCAATTTGAACCATAGTTCAGACACTTCGTAGAATGTACAATAATCTATAACACCAGTGAGATGAAAATCCAAATGTGGTTAAAATAAAATAGGAATTTTATTGAAAGTGCATTTATTTAGAAAACAGTATATATCCTTATCAAAAAGCTGTTCCTTTTTGACTTGGATAAAGACATTTCTTGTCAGAGTAATGGAAGAATAGTATGTTTAACAATTAACTAAATGCAAATTTAGAAAGATATTTTCTGATAGTAAAATATATTTTTAGTAGTGTTTATATGCTGTCATGAAACTCTGTTCCCATATTTTCTGTAGCTGTTGTCAAATGTCTGAGGTGGATATGCTTGAGAAGGTGGTGATGGTGCAATAGAGAAAAATAAACTCCTGATTAAATGTCTATGCTGGGTGGTTAGAATTTAATTTAAATGTGGTAGAATTTGGGAAGTGTGTGCATCATGTCTGGTGATGTGAGAGAACAAACAAACTTCCAGTTCTCCTCAAGGCAGATCATCAGCTGAGGTAAACTATCACAAAGCAAATTATAATAGAGATTTGATTATGTTTCTTTAACCAGTGAATAATCTGCCCTTCTGTCTGTTGTTTCCCAGACATGCTGTTTTGGTGTCTGTTGGATTTGTGTCTTTGTTGTTAAGGAATTCCTGGTGTTTAAAAGCTGGTGAATGAGCTCCAGATGAGCCTATCCCCTCACTGGAGTAGTGATTCTCACTTCTACCTTTTTTACAGAAACGTAACTTTTCTTCCTGTTATTTTTTCCATTGGCTCCATCAGCATCCTTTGAGGTCATTCTTTGACTGACTTAGTCCAGAATTGCAGCTGAAGTTCCATAGAAAAAGAGGACAACTGCTGCACAGTCTTTTTTAGAAAAGAGCAATTAAGAACAAAATCCTGACTGGGAAAATTGAGGTTAAAGGTTGCATTTTACATGTTAAAAACCATTAGAAGCTATGTGTAAATGAGGCACTGTTTTTTTTTAAGAGTACCTATGCTGTCATTTGTATTTTAGTTTATTTTTCAGATTTTTTATCCAGAGTAATTTGAGACAGCTTCTATGTGGTAAAAACAGTTTAGACTGTAAGGAGGGCACGAGGTTAGCACTAGCTAAAGTTTTAGTCATGGAAGTTCATCTAGATGACCCTACTTTTGTCAAAGTTTTTGTACCGTAAATGGCTAATTCTGCATTCTACCCAGGGTCATTTGTTGTTGGTTTATTCCTAAGAAATGATAGAATTCTCCTTTGATACGTTCTTCTAAATGGTGTTAAATGAAAGGCTTAAAGAGAGCAGAGAGAAATGTTTTATCAGAGTATTTCTTAATAAACATTTGATTCAGAACAAAACCATCCTTAATGATAATTGTCCTTTGAAGATGACCTGTGATTACAGCCCACAGTTTTGCTGTCATTTAAGCTGTAGGGGACATGTGTTACTGTCTTGCTCAATTGATGAGATTGGATGGATGATTGAATGATGAGACTGCAAGCCAGGTCTTTAGCTTGTCAACTTGTGCCTAATTCACAGTGACAGTGTGCATGCAAGGCAAGTGTCTGTATTCTGTCATATTTAAGCTTCTCGTTACAGCCTTCTCTCTGTGTTAATACTGTAGATGCTCAGAAACTGTACAGAAGAAAAAGATGGCCACAGACTGAAAGGAGTGGGCAATTTTTGTGGATGTCACTTGGTGATTTTTTCCATTTCCCTCCTTTAATGCTTCCATATAGAAATTGAATATTAAGGAAGTGTTATCCATTAACAAAAATATTTAGCTCTCTGAGAAAACAGTCTTTAAGTTTTTATAAAATACATTTTCAGTTCACTGCCTGGTGTTGCAGTTTCCAAAGCTTCTTCAGCCTAGTATCATCCCTTTTCACTGGGATCTTCACGTTTCTTCTATTCTTCCTGCTTACTTTGCTCTCCATTGTTTTCATCACTGGGAATTGTATTGGTACCGGGAAAAGTTAAAGTAACTTACACACCAACATGGGGCTGACTTAATTGCAGATAGTTCCATATCCTAAAGCTGCTGAAATCTTTCTAGTAATGTATGCTTTAAAATGTTTCCATATTTTATTGTAAGTATTTTACCCCTGCTGCTTAGCAGAAGGCTAGTGACGGGAAGAAGGAAAGTAGCTGTCTGGACCTTAAAACAATACCAACTTCTAGAAGATCACAGGTCCATTTCAATTGTTTTAAGCTACTTGTAATACTTTTAAACTATTTTATCTTGTTGAAGAATTTTCTTGTTTGCCTTTTCTGATGTTCATTTAACAACTTGTTTTGTTGGTTTTTTTTTATGCTGGTATTGTTTTAAGGTCGATGGTTTAGATTTTTATAAGATGCTGAAAAATTCAGATGCAGTTACCAGTGGATCATTTTTTCCTTCTCTTTGTGATGAAGTTCTTTAAGATGAAGCCATTTAAGAGAAGATACTCCACACACATAAAACTACTTTGTTTTTACCCTTGTGATTTACTTTACTGTTTTCTTAGTGATTGTCACACCCTCATTGTGGCAGGTGACTCTGTTGTGTTTGTTCACTCACTGACAGACAGATGGAGTTACCTTTCTTCAGGCAGTCAGTGGCAATAGCTGGTAGGTTTTTTCATGTGATAGGATCTGCTGAGAGGTCTTTTAATGCCTTCAAACAAGTCAGAAATGTAGATGAATACTTGAAAACAGTGTAAATCATGTGACGTTAACTAGTTTTGAGTCCTAAAAAATCAGAGACTTCTTCTGCAGATGCTCCATCACTGTCTCAGAGGAGCAATGTATCTGTGAGCACATGCAATGCAAAGTGCTCTGGGCATCCAGCTGAGGACCTGGAGTCCTTGCATTTCTAGTGCTGCTTTAATTCATTAGACTGGTTCCACAAAATATATTATGTCAAACATGTATGTTATTGGTTCTTTAGGTTTCTATGTTTTCTCTGTCTGGGAGGTTATCTAGGTGTTGTGACACAGTTGTTACACCACGCTGTGCTCTGTGCACATGAATGCCTTAATGCAGCTGCAAATGGGAAATTAGGCATGTAATTGATAAGTTTCTTGGTTTACTTTTTTAGTAGAATGTGTATTTTTTTCTTCTCTATCTCAAAGAAGGGGCTACCTCTAGACTCAACTGTAAATACATGCTCCTTTTTTCCCTCGAAGCATGGAAGTAGTGAATCTCCACTAAGCCATATGTTACATTCTGTCTGTAGAATGTTTGGCATTACCTATATATTGATTGACATAGCCTAACCTGTCATTTGGGACATAGGCTTTAAGGAGGCATGAATATATTTTTAATATTTTAAAGGGACCAAGTGAGTCAAAGTAGGATTCATAACAGTCAAAAATGTAGAAATGTGGACAGTTAAAATGACTACATTTGGATTCAACTGATTTCAGTATAGATTAATAAAATGTACAAGTGTGTGTCTGCCTTGCTGGAAAACGTCTTTGGGAGCAGAGTAGCACAAAGTGTAGAATACATGAAATAAAGCATGCAGAAGATATGTAGTGTATGGTTATCAAATGAATAATTAATATATCAAGTGTAATACAGTTTAATGGAAATATTTTTTGGTGTACTGAGATGCAGTTGTACTAAAAAATTGCCTAACAGGTGCACATGGGAAAAATCCAGGGTTATTGCCAACAGTTTGACAAGTATTTTCCACAGTTTTCTTTAAAAAAGAAAAACTTGGTTCAGTTTTTTGCTTTCTTTTTATCTAGCAATATTGAGTTAGAACTGTACAATACTCATGTGAAATGATTTGCTGTCAGGGTTTCACAGAGTGCATTGCATAGCTCTTGAGATGGTCTGATTTCGTTTTGGTGAAGTTGGTTGCTTTGAGAAGGTGTTCAAAGCACAGATTCCTAAACACCTAGAGAGAAAAATCTTTCAAGAGAAACTTACTAAATCACAGGAGAATATAATTTGAACTAGGGCTGCGCCTAGTCTGTAGGATTGAGGCAATTGTTTCTGAAATTCTGTAGGACTTTAAAAAAAATGTGGGCAGTGTCATTACTGCTGAACTGAAAACCTGAACTGGGAACAGGATCATAAACTGGATGGAGAAGAGATTGTGTATCTAAGTCAAGATACCATAATTTACATTCTGCATGCTTACTTTAACAAGAATGAAATAATTGGCTGTTTGAAAGTGAGTGGTGACTTGATAACTGTTATCTATGTCTGTGTCAATCATAAGACAACACTGGAGAGTTATTTGTTGCTTTATCAGTATTCTAAGTGAGCATAATATACACAGTATACTTGAGGGACTTGGGAAGGTTGAGAATTTCATGTAATCCATCAGGTATATTGGTATATTTGCAAAGCAAGAGTATTTCCACAATCTGAGCGTTTCTACCAATGTACATTCTGTTTGTATACCACAGGGCCTAAAAAGGAATCACCAAACCTCAGTATCTTTATGTGTCATCCAGAAGTGGCTATTAATTTCCATAATTTTCAGGATTACAAACCAAACTGCATTTTTGCAGGCATTTCACAGCCATTTGCAACAATTTGCTGCAGAAATGTACATTATTGTAAGAAAAATGGTGTTTCTTACCTAGTATGGCATCAGTTAGCACTAGAAAAAAAAAAATCTTTCTTCTTCTGAGTTTGTCTATTTTTTTTTTTAATTTCTAGAAATTACTATCCATTGCTTTGTTACTTTACAACAGACAGGACTTCATGGAAACAGGCACTTAGAATCCCTTTCAGTTGACAAATGAATACTTTTTTTTCACTTGCTCAGTTCACTGAGGACTTCTTTTGCCCATTAGATTTGGATCTAGTTCTTCAGCTGTGCTCAGGTGGGCCAGTAGAGCACAGTACAAGGATTTGTTCTCCATTTTCTTTGCAGTGGCTGAGCAGAGTATGGCTAAGACTTTAGCTGGAACCTGTTCAGTTAGGCCAAGTTACTTGTATCTTACAGGTCTCTAATGCAGTCTACTCATTCATCTGTCCATTCCACCCTAATTCTATCGTACTTCCGTGTAGGATTTATTTCCTAGATTAAGAAACAATAAGTGCTGTATCTTTTAATCCCTTAAATCCCTTTTCTATTCTTTTTCTGTGGATGGGTTTAGCACTATCTTCTATGGATGCACTGAAACATCCTGTTGCAACCTCTCCCTGTCAGTTACTTGACAACTCACTTTTTCCTTTCACAGCAGCGACTCTTGATCTTCCCTTTCAGAAATCCTGCCACAGTTGCTGTAATCACAGTTCTTGTTAACTCAAGTGTATCTCAGTTTTAAAGTGTGTGTGTATATATTTGTTTTACAGATTTTTTTTTCTGTAACTCTCAGGGCTGTGAAGTCTCGTGAAGCAGCTTTCCAAATAAAGTCAGTAACAAACATTGACTTGACATTCCTAGGAGATAAATTAATTGCTCTGTCTGCAGTTTGAAAACCTCACACAGGCTCTACCAGCATGCCTTGACTCCTGATTCTTAAAGTAAATGGTAGTTCACAGTTGAATCTGCTGAAGAATGTGCAGTCTGATGGTGAGGTTGTGTTCTGAGGACTTCTAGTGGCTCATATTTGCCAAGAAATGTCACAGTTTATGACATTTATGTGAAGTACTTAACTAGTAAATGATTTTATTTGAAGACATTTTTTAATTGTATAGATAACGTTGCAGGTGAAAGGTCTGGTGAATGAAATATACCAACAGTTTGCTCTGCAAATCTTCTTCTAAAATACTCAGTCAATTTGTCTTAATAGTGAGCCAAGACTGAAGGTCCTTTTGGTTGCCTGAAGAGCTTCTTCCATTCTCCTGTACGTGGACTCTTCCTGAACTCTTCTCAGCAGCTGCTTCTTCACTGCTGTTTCTTTCTTGAGGAGGGTTTATTTTTTCACAAGTTGTGCTGTAAGTGCCCCATGGTGTGCCCTCTTCTGTTTCTCCATAGCTTCCTACATGTTCTCCATACATACCTCTCATTGCTCTGCTGGGGTGTTCTGGTGGCAGCTCCCACCCATCCCAGCTGCTGCCATTTTCCCTATCAGTAAAAAGCTGGATAATATCAGTTTCAGGACTACCTATGAAGCTTGCATATTTTCATTTCTTACACATGATGAATGAGGTTTGAATTCAAGATCAGGGGTGGGGGTCTCATCTGCTTGCAGTGAAAGATGAAGAGTTGTTGCAAGCAGAACAGTGTTTCAGTCCTGTGTGGGCTGGCCCCTGGGAGTAGCTCTGATCCCCCGCTGGCTGCCCTTGAGCCTGTGGTGGGGTCCTGGATGTCAGCATCCTTTTATTCTGCTTCAGGTAATGGACCTGGTCACTAGTGATGCTGGTATAGTGGTCAGCATTGCAAAAACACCTGCCACTTGCATTCTGGAAAAGCCATTTTGGGTGTGTGGGTGAGGGCTTGCTTTGGTTGTACTGCGTCTGTGCTGCAGTCTGGTACGTGAAGTGATCCAGTCAGCTGCTCTTTTGGCACGTGTAAGGCACAAGATGGATAGTTCTGCTTCTCAGGGAGGCAGATGTGCAAGTTCGGGCTCATGGGGATGTATTGGCCTTGGCGATGAAAGGAGAGTGCGGAGATCTTGGAGCCCTTGGTGGAACTCACAGTTGCTCTCAAAGAGGAAATTTACTTTGTGGAGGAAGGTTTCTCTTCCACAGTTTGAGCTTTTCCCTAGCATATGGGTAGGTAGGAAGAGTTTGCCAAATGTGTGATAGTTACATAAAACATGCAACATCTGACAGATACGAAAAGGGTTATAACAAACTATTTCTTTGCACTCCCTGTCTGAAAAAGCTAAACAAAATGGTAATACAAAGGCCATTGGGTTTTCCTTCCTATTTTAGGGGTCCTCTTTGTTAGTGTGGAAACTGACTGTGAGCATGGGCTAACACTGGCTGGATCTGAGAACTTTCTGCTAGGCGAGTACTATTGGAATGTCAGCGTTTTAGTTTTATTTGTCATTGCTATTAATACTTGTGTATAAGTGGGAGATTATTTCCCATAATCTCATCTCCATCTCCTTTTCTGCATCTGCTGTGACTCAGAGATATGATAGGCTACTTGAAGTTCTCAGACTTGTCCCCTTTCTCCCATTTTTAAAGTTGTACTAGGTTTTTGAAGGATAAACTGAAGTTAAAAAAAAAAAAAGAGACTTGTATTTAGGAGCTAGGGATTATTTTGCTTTACTGGAAATACTTAGCCAGGTTGGTGGTTTGGAAATATTTTCATGAGAACTGCTTGAGCTAGAAGTTACTGAGACAAAATTCTGTAAAAATAACTGTGAACTCCAGTTTATAACAAAGTCATTGTTGACAGCCTGCAATTAAAAAAACTTTCCATAGCTGCAAGAAGGGAAGAATTATGGATTAAAGTGATCTAGATTATTTTTTTGTTTGGGCTATTAAAAAAAAAAAAGTTCACATTGGGGTTTGAACTCCGCTGTGACTAGTTTATTTCAATTCAGTTTTTCCTTTGTACCCTTAATAAGAGTGACACAGAGGAACAGAGGACGGGAAGAGACACTTTTTTTCTATTTAAAATTGGTTCCGCAGGATGGAAATTTGGCAACAGACGTGGAAACTAAGCAAATCTGTTTACAGAGCTCTCTGCCTCTGTATAATGAAACCAACAAGAAAGCTCAAATAAAGAGAGATTTTACTGATGAAGCCATACTTTGCTGAAATTTTTTGGTGTGTTCTGCTTTCTTGGTCTTTTTAGCTTGCTGATAGAATTTGATGTGAGTTGTATTGTAAAATGAGGGTGCTAGAACTTATCTTCTGTCCTGTACTCTTCAGACCTTTTGGCCACCATACATGGATGAGCCAGATACAAGGAGTCTGAAAGTGGTGATATCAAAGAAGCTAAGGGTCTACTGCTAGGATGAATGTTAGGACAGCACTTTATTATTAAAGGAGTCATCGCAGGTTTCAGACACAAATTTAAGGATTGGGCTGTGGCTAATGTTAATGAATGAACACATGGGAATAAATGGAATCAGTTTCCCATCTCTACCTTCTACAATTAGTTGTCAGATCTTTTCAGATCTCAGGAAGGTGTATCCGTGCCCTCCATGGTGTGCTAGCAGGAAACAGCTAGGTTGGGAGGCTGGAGTGACACAATTCCCTGTGCCATTAACCTAATGATCAGGAAAAATGAGCCAATAGTAAGATGGAAATGAGTGTTAATCAGGTAAAGAAAAGTGGAAGTTTGCCTAAGATCGAGGAGAAAACTTGGGAGAAGCTGTAACTTGCTGACTCAGAAAATTTTCTGGTACTATATAGTTGTCAGCAGTCCCACACTTCTGGCAAACAGCGGGAAAATATTTTAAGTTTTTTAATTTTTTGCTTACTTTTTCTACCTCAGATTAAAAAATGTTAGTAAAATGAATAAAGTCTTGTCTTCACTGAAGAGTTACAAGAGGAGAAATTGTTGTTGTGCTTGTGCCACTTCTTAGTCACATATGAATTAATATATAAAGGGGAGAGGTTGGTGGGACCTTAAATTCCCTGGCTTCAAAATAAGCAAATACTTATTGTTGTTTATAAAAAAGGGCAGAAAATTACATTCCTTTGTTCCCTAACAACTTGTCTACAAAGATGCAAAATTTATTCATTGCAAGGATAGTTATCTACTTCATAAGGCATTATTTACAAATGTATTACTTACCTGAATGAATATAAGCTCTGCAGGAAGAGTCAACTTTTATGAAGGGAAGTGCCACCTTTCAAAGGCTTTGGAGGGGCTGAATGTGCAAGTGAATAAAAAAGATGTGGGTGGCATTCAGTGGTCTTGGACAATGTTCTTTACCAGGAGGAAGCTAAGCAGCTGTACTTGAAGGAGGATCAATGTAATGGGTAATGATTAAGGTTGGAATAAGTGGTCCCTTCTAACAGTTACCAGTTGTAGTTCGACTAGTTGATGTATTCAACATAAAAAAGTGCAGTCGATCAACAGCTTCTTAATAAAGTGAGAAAATTTGCTAATGATATTAACTTGCTCATGGTAATAAGTAAGGTTGAAGAAGAATTGTAGTGGTACCTGATATGGCTGTGTGGTTGAGTAGTAGAAGGGCAAGTAAAATTCAGTGCAGATAAATGGAAAGTGATCTACATGGGGAAAAATAACTGTGATTCCTCCAACAAATGATGGGCTTTGATCTGGCTGTTACAATGAGTGAGTCAGTTACCAGGTTATGGTAAACAGCAGCATAGAACAGGAACTCAGTGCTCTACACTGATGAGAAAAGTAAATCAAATTCTAGGAAATATTATTAAAGGCATAGAGAATTAAAGAGATGTCATCCCTGTTGTCACTGTGTAAGTTCACAGCTCACCAGTATCTTGTATAGCATGTGCAATTCAGGTCCCCTCAGCTCAGAAACAGTACAGTAGGATGGGAAAAAATTATGGAAAGCATCAGTTGTAAGAAAGGCTTATGTACAAAGAAAACTGTGACTCTATCCTGGAAAGAAGAGACATTGGAGTATATTCTTGAGACCTGCAATGTTGTGAGTGATGGGGAGAGGGTGCACAGGTTCAGTCATTCACTGTTTCTTCCAACATGAGTCCTAGAGGAGGCATCAAGAAAAGTAAGAGTGTGAGCAAACAGGAGAGAGGTGTTGTCTTCTTAAAACACTCTGCCAAAGAATGTTGGGTTTGCTGAAAGTTTACATGGGTCCACCTTCTGACACTACATGCTAAAAAAATATTTTATTTTTTTTTCTGTAATGGCACATATGATGTAGTGGATAGGTCCACTTTGAAACATTAGTGTTTTCAATGCTCTTTTGCAATTTTGTGTAGCCTTTTATTTCCTGCAGTAGGTAACTATCACAAGGCTATAAGGAAAAGTGAGATAAGCTTAGTTTAATTAAGTGGCCTCCCTATAGAGGAAGCCTTTTTGGTTTTTATTTAGCCTCCCAGCTTCCTCAAATGAAGAGGATGTAGTTGCTTTACTTGGATTTTAAAAGGCAGTCTTGGATTTAGTTTCTAGTAAATGTCTGCACTGTTCTGTTTACCCCTAAGAAATAACTCAGCATGTTTGATAACTGCAATTCTGCACATAGGAGAAATACTCTGAGTTACAATGGTGTGGATTTGTTGGCAGCCCTGGATTCTCACTAAGTCATTATGCCTCTTTAGGCAGGTGTGTTGTCATTCAAGAAGGTGAAATTGTGCTTTAGCTCTCAAACATGTCAGATTGCTTCTAGGTGAGTTGCCAGCTTCTTCTGAAGTGGTCCTTCTTTAGGCCACTGTTACAGAAATACTAGGTCCCAGTTGATAATGCAAAGAAAGCTAGGAGCTCTCAGCCCCAGTATCCTCATCTTAGCAATGGGGCACTGCCTTCTTGAACGTGCCTTTCCCACTTTTGGAGCTTATGTTGTATATTGCTGAAACACAGGTCTTCCACTGAAAGCAGAGGAATAATGACAACACCAGAAGCTTTTAGCTGGAACCCTCTGCACCTCCCTGAGTTGGGTGAGTGCAGTTCCCTTCTTTCCGAGGTCGTTCACCTCGGTAGCACCAGACATTATATTAATGTTCCAAGTGCACGTGCTTGCCTGTGTTTTGTGTACTTTATGTCTTTCCTCTCTCTCCAACCCCTGTGCCTGTTCTGTATTCTGAACCTTCACTCGATCATCCTTGGCACCCTCACCAGGGAACCATGGGCTGGCCTCTGTTGCTCTGGCTGTCACATCCTTGTTTCTTGTGCTCTGTTGGGTCTGGGGATTTCCGTTTCCCGGACCAGCTGGAGAGATCCAAGTGTGCACGCTGGAGCCTCCATTTCTCACTGAACCCTGATGAGAGGGATGTGTTGTTATATCTAGCAAGTCTGCCTGGGGTGATTCCTCACAGCACTAGCAGACCTTCATTCACTTCTATTCTGATGGACACTTTCTCTTTTAAGAAACCTCTCTTTCTTACATCATTATTGGTCTAGGAAAAGGGCCAGTACCTTTTTTGGTTGCGCAGTTTCTAGTGTGTGATGTTTTGCTTCTGAAATGAGAGACAAATCTGGAGATGGTCTTGAATACGGTTGCTGAGAAAGCACAAAGTTAATCGGGAGCGCAGGTTTCCTGATGGTAACTTGTTGTGCTAACAGCAGATTCATTTGTTTCCTAATTAATCAGAGAGAGTGTTCTTTTTATTTCAGCCATCTGGTGGAGAGCATGTTGTTTAGCTTCTTGCTACTGCAGATTGGAGCTATACAGGAAAAAGGATGTTTCAACTTCTGTTTTTGGCTTGTTTTTCTAGGTTGAGTCAGTGTAGAGCACGTTAAAACATACAGTAATCAGTTGCAAAGTTCATCTCTCAAGGACTGCAAAAATGTAACTTAACAAGATGATTGTATTGATAGTACAATTGCTTATTATTACTTGTTTTATTCCATGAATACAGTGAAATAAATTTTCAAGACAAAAGCAAAATTTCCTTAGTGAACTGCAGAGTTATTCTAGGATACTGCTTTGTAGAGAACATTCAGTGTTGCTTTTACATTTCATCTTTGGATTCATGTCAGAAACGTATTGTCTGTCACACAATTTGTTGTTGAGTGTGCCATTAGCTTGCTAACTCCTCACAAGGATCTTAAAACATTGCATTTTTTTTTTTCTCCAGAAGTCCCTTTAGTGCGGCCTTTCTCTGGAAGAGATACTGTTCTTGTGGAATATTTTCCAAGGAGCAGTCTGTCCCTATGCAATGTTTACTGTATTTTTGCCTTGCAGCCAGCAGATTTTAGTACAAACTTGCCTGGGGGTGGCCTTGTCCTATTTTCCTCTTAGATGGTTCTGGCATTTATAGAGCTTGGGAGATTGTGCTTCTGAATTTTCCAGTCTGAAGAGCTCGAGCCAAAACAGCAGGGGAGACAGCAAACCTGTACGTTGTTTGGCTTACGGCAGCTGGGCCTGTTTTTCCTTTGACCTAAAGCAGTGGCAGATTTTCTTGGGTTTTGTGTGGAGGAGGGGGGATGTGAAGAAGGGAAAGATACATGAGGAAAACTGCTTTATCTCTGTGCTTGGAAAAAGCGAATCTCCCCCTTCCCCATTCCTCTTTTTGCACCCCTAACAAAGGTAACTCCATGAACTCCATGCTGCTTTTATGTTACACATAGAGATGTTATTTTTTTGGGTTAGTTTATGAATACTGATTATTTATGAGAAAAGGGACTGTGCTTTGTTCAAGTATTGCATAAGCACTTTGAGCAACAAACTCTTTTTACGTTGTACTGTAACACCTGAAGAATGAACTTGTTCTTAGAGGACCGTGTCCTGTGCAGTTTTTAGTGACACTTGATAACTTCCCACTAACCTGTATTTTTTCCCTTACGTCTTGGTCAGTGAGACTCTTGCCAATTAGGGTCCAGAGTCTTTGCTGGGGAAGGAGCTTCGATGAATGAAAATGTAGGAAAATATGAAATACCCCACAGATGGGTGGTTCAAGAAGCGTAACAACTCTTCAGATTTGGCCTTGTGCTCGGGAAGTCTTTGTTGTCTGTAAACACTGTCTCCGCAGTCAGGCCTGCTAAATGAGGTTTCCCGTGGAAATAAATTTCACTGTTGCTGCCTTACACGTGTTCTAGTCTTACATTTATCAGCAGATGTTTCAGTTAAGTTTTGTGCTTCTGTAATAAATACTTAGTTGTGCCACAGATTGAATTTATTCCTAGAGAGATAGTTTTGCATGTGATTGATGGAATTCCAAGTTTATTCCAGGAGTATAGGAGAGTTTCTTAAACAGTTTGTGAGAACAACAGTTAGCGTTGAGGCTTAGTACGTGTTTGAACACAATGAACACTGCTTATGTGTGCCAAGCATTTCCAAGGGACTCATAGTGAATAAACTAAAAATATATAATTTCTCTAAAGATATATAGGATTCCTGGTTGTATGTCTACACTAACTTGGGACAAACGGGTGACACATTTTGAGCCTCCTCAGCTGAACATAAAGGGAAAGAAATATATCCATCCTTCTCCCTGTTTTAATACTTTCTCCCTTTATATTTTTTACTTTGTAGTTTTGCTTTACAGGTATGTGGGTATCTTCATGGTGACTTTTGCAGGAGAAACTATTTTTTCTGCTGTAGTTCTGGCAAGAGATGATGGTACAGAAGCTACGTAGCTGCTCTTGTGAGGAAGCTGTTCAGCAGCTTCATAGTACAAGTGCTCATCCAGAATAAAAAAAATTTTATTTGGCAACTTTGATAATTCCCTCCCCTCCTCTTGTCCCCATTTGCAGCCCTTTGAGTCAGTCAGTGATGTTCCCAAATAATATAATTTGGACGTGTAAATGTATGCAAGAAGCAAGGGCAATGTTAGAGCAGACACACATTAATATAAAGATTTCCCACTGGGATAAGAAGGGTGAGCAAAGAGTTGGTTCTGTAGAACCAGCATCTCCAGCCTCTCTTGGCCGAGCAGTGGATATGCCTCAGGCTGTCTGTGTGGGCCAGGAAAGAGCTGAGCCTTTTAAAAAATATGCTGGCTTCAGAATAGTTAGCTGTGTTATGTAGGCAAGTAGTCCAGTTTTGCCTAGCTGTTCTACATTTATTTTCCTTTCTTCTTTCCATTCTGCAGGTCATTGTTGCAGTATGAGACTTTCATTACTTCATAGATTAATTTGATACCTGTCACTTGACCAAAATACCCTCACCTGTGCAAGCTTTGCTCTTTGTCTGCAAGGTGATGGTTTAAATTAGATACATTAAAAAAAAAAAAAAAAAAGGTTTTATTTAATCCAAACGGGCCCAGCAAACAAATAATGATTTTTAATTAGCATCCTCATTTTTTTCCCAGTACATGGTTTAAATTAGATACATTAAAAAAAAAAAAAAAAAAAGTAAAAAAAAAAGAAAAGTAATCCATTCTGTGGTTACAATTTATCTCACCTTCCTTTAGGAATCACCTCTTTTCAGTACTGGATTTCTTTGTCTAACATGATTTTTTTTCTGTTCTTTGTTGTCCTTTGTTCTACAAATCCCAGCGGGCTGTGGTGAATTCTTGTTTCACATCTCCCCATTTTTTCAATGGTTGTCCAAACTCTGAAGGCAAAACACAGACAAAGGACCCTGAGACTTCTGTGAACGTACTGTCTTGAACTTTAGTAGTGTTCCTCATCTCACTTTTGTCACTAAATGTAACAGTTTCTAGAATTTGTCTTCTGATATTTAATACTTCTACTGCATCCCTCAGGAATAGATTTCCTTCCCGTGTTAAATTTACTCAAGGGGGCTGTAATCACAATTGACTCATTTATTTCTTCTTTTTATGTTCTTAAGAATGTCTTCTTTAACATTAAGTAACAGATCAGGTAGATTCTTTGCTGGCATTAATTACTGTGTAACCAAGTGCCCTTGAAAGTCAGTTATGTAAAAGAGCAACCTTGAGCTGGCCATAAGAATTATGCTGGCTCGAGTTTTAATTTAATAATTGAGGAATCAGAACATAAAACGGTTATTTAAATCTAGAATAGGGTAGAGCCTTATACTTTATTAGGCAAATTCTAATTTCATGAACTATGATGTATCAGTGGTTTAACATTTAGTTTAGGTAATCACTTTGCATGCAAGGGAGCACTTTAGATGCAGTTATTATTAGGAAAAAGCCTTGCGTTTGGTTGCCTTAGGTATTTTTAGTTGAGTGTTTTGAAAGAAATTACCAAGTTGTGCCTTTGAAATACCAAGTAGAGTCTTTCTTGAAATACAGTCTTTATGTCTGTTTTTTCCTTTCATAACTTAGTTATAATAGAAGTTGCAAGTCTTCTGTAAAAGTTCCCTGTATTTTTTCTGAAGATGCATCATAACTGAATCTCTTGGCTTATTAAAAAGTACATGAGTTCTGGACAATGGAGGACAGATATATCATCCAAATAATTGTTTTGTCTCTTTGGTCAAAGGTTTTTTATTGTTGCATACATTATATGCAAAAATTGGTGGATGTGAAGTTATTTGCAAATACAGGCTTGGCAAACCTCTTCTGGAATTTGGAAAGGGTTTTCCAGTTCAACTTAGTCATTTTTTCCCAAATGTCTTGGCATAACTGATCACTCAGGAGTGACATATGGTAGAAACATGCTCTAAGGGACAAGTCTCCCGGATGGTGCACAGCACCACACAAGATAGACAGATGGTGGCTTATTCAACCTTGGAAAAAGTTTAATCCTACATATTGGCACGGTGGCCTGGGTACTGAGAGAGAGGCACACACATGCCTGTGAAATCTGAGGCAAAGCTTTTGTGAGTGTGCTTGCTACTACTGAAAGAACTAGAAAGACTAAGATACAGCATGAGTATCTGCAAAATGATGTGTTCAACATGCTATCCAGAAAAAGTGATGTTCCATAGGAAGGTGGAAGTCCCAGAGTTAGCAGAACACTGCAGAGAATAAAGTCTGCTGAAGCTTTCACAACTGTTTCTTGACTAAAACATGTTTATTCAACAAAGCTGTTAAGTACTTATCTTATCCACCAACAGCTGTTGATTAATTGAAGTGTCTAATAGGAGAAAAGTTAGTTTATATTTTTCATGGTTTTACTTACATTTCAGGGGTTGTTACTGGTTTTGTGAAGTGTTGTTAGCACTTTCACGGTACAGAAACTGTAATAAGCTTTCTCTTAGCTAAGTTCACACAAAAAGTTACAAATTCCCTCATACCAAGTCTAAACTTTTGGCATAAAATGCAACCTTTATATTTTTTATTAATAAGCAGAAGAAATCAGGCTTTTCACTTTAATATCTTTGTGCTTAAGACAGAAAAGAGAGAGACAGAATATCTGACATGGAAAAATGAATCCTAGATGTGACTTGTCGAGTTATCTAGGGAAGAACAAAATCTGCTTTGAATTTTTTTTGGAAATCCAGTAGGGCTTGATTCGTTGATCTTCCAGAGTCAGTGCCGTATTCTCCTAAGGATATTGAAAGTACGACCCACTGAGAACATGAGGGATTGTCTACCAAACTTTTTTTCCCCTCACTTTCTTTTCCTTGTAGATCACACTCAATACTCACACCTGGAAGGAAAAGGAAGAATCTCCTGACTCTGGACTTCAAGGATGTCATTATGTTGTGTTGGATGAATTTAAACTAGCCAAGACTTATTTCTGAAACACTTGCAGAAAGGTAAATGTAATTCAAAGAAGCTAATCTTTTGCCAGTAAAGAAAGACTTTGGTCAAATTAATCTCACACCAGTAAATTTCAGCCATACCGTACCACAGCATCATTATCTTTTTGATCCATATTTTATAGCAATTATATATATAGTATGTATGTGTTGATGTGTTTGTATAGATATATATCCCTATACATAGCTATAGATGAAGCTTACTAGTAATTTTTAGATGTTGGAAGTTTTTGATTTGCTAGCCCTGGTATTTTCTGTGGAACTATATTGGTTTTAAAGAGTTCTCTAGGTGAAAGAGGCAGGTGAGGAAGAGAGAATTGAGATGCCAAGAGTAGCCAGCATATTGGCAATTATTTGCCTGGATGTGGAAGACTCAGTTAATGTTTCTGTTCTGCCTAATGAGAAAAATTACTTGTAAATGAGATTCTAGCTGCTGAACTGTGAAGTCAAATGGTTCATTCAATGTCAAATTCATGTTTTCAGCTGAGGGTGCTCTACTGTAACATAAAGATATGCTTCCTTTTGGTCTAGTAAAAATAAATGTTCACTCTTCCTGAGGACGTGAGTACCTTTCAGTTACTTATTTCCTTGTCACCCTTTTCTTTCTTTTGCTGTGCTCCATTGTGAGAAATGGTAACCATGTCATAGCCAAACTTGAAGGCCTACAGTCATTACTTCAGAACCAGCACACTCTTTCAAATATCTTTTTTTTTTTTTAGTCTAGTATAACTAGTTATTGTAGGACTTAGTCAATAAAATAATCTAATAATTAGATTTTGTGTCCAAGTGCACAATCAGCAATATATGACAGATATCAGTTTACTTTCTGCCTACACCCTACAAGAGTTTCTTACATGCTGCACAGAAGGAGTGAGTGTTTCAGTGGCCCATCCAGCCTTCTCTGACAGAGTCTTGCCTTGCTGTCATGAAGCATGCTGGTGGGCCATCCAAACATCATTTATTTGTGAGAAAAGAAAGCTCCAATCTGGTGAGATGATTAAAATTCTGCAGATCTACAGCTGACACCTTTTTGACCCAGATCTGAAGTTCAGACTTGGAAATACTTCAGTCCCTTGAAATTTTAACTCATGCTTCATAGAATTGCTGTTTTTATAATTCATAGGCTAAACATGATCATAGCATTGTTGAATTGGTGAATGTCAGTGTGTGTGAATCAGCCATCTGCTGTCAGGGCTGAGTCTTGTATCTCCCTGGCCAGTGACAATGGAGGTCATTAAACCATGATGGTTCTCAGTCAGATGGGAATGGTTCAAAGGAATAATATGGCTGTGTCCAAAAAAAGCCATTTTTCTTCAGCCTGCTGGTAGTAATGACATTTGGAGGACTGAAATGGAGAAAGAGGAGTGATAGTAGAGGAGTGGAGACTGTGTGAAGACAGAGACATTAAACGTTTGGATGTTTGAGAGGAAGAAAGGCCAGTTTTTGTAGCAAGGTTTTTTGAGTTAATTGTGGAGCTGGGTGAAGAAGTGAAGCAGCCTTCACAATTTGGAAGAAAAGCTGCATATAGTAGGGACTTTTTTAGAAGGTTTTGATCCTTAGGTTACTGGCCTGAAAGTGTTAAGGAAACTGATATATAAAATGTATGCAGACTCTGTTTTGTCTAGACTTGCATACCTTGTGCACTTCACACGTGCAGAGTGATTGGATATGTTGGAACTTGTACAAAGCATGTGGATGTTTTGCTTCAGCCACCAAATGTCCTGGCAACCCAGTATACCTGCAGTGTTAGATCCTTGTATTAAACTTGCTGTGAAATCTGTGCAGGATGTGTGTGTGCAGGCACTAATGAGGGGATCCTGTGACATCCTGCTCGGCCAGGTCCTGCTCCTTTGGAGATGTGGTAATCAATTAAAAAAACAAACTAATGCAGAAACTTAAGAAAAAAGATTTGAGAGGAGGTAACTGATTCAAACCAAAGGAGACTGAGGATGATTAAGAAAGAACAGACATAATTGTATGTGCAATGGTAGGAATTCTACCATACTAGTTCATGGAATTGGTTCTGGGCTGTTGAGAAAGCCTGTGAAGTTAAGCTTGAGTTGAAACTTTAAAAATCAGGACTAAGACATCTTGCTGCGCACCTCATGGAGCACACTGAATCTTTATTTGTTGGAGCTAATTCCAAATTGTACTCTCAAGAGCTGTAGCCAAACAGTAGGAAAGAACTATTAAAACCCCCTCATTTATTCAGTAATCCAGTGAAAGGAGAATGTTAAGTTGTAATTGTCTTCTATACTCCCTCCCCCCAGCTTTTGTGAGATTATTTGAGGTATTAATTCCTAATTTAATACTTAATCTTCCTTCTTTCTGTCCTTTTCTACCTCCAAAAAACCCCAGACCCCACTGATGGTACTGTGCAGAGTTGATGTAACCACATGTAGGTTGTGTTGTGCACTGGAGGTGATGTACCTCCCTTAAAATCTTAAATGTAGGTAAGGCTGAAAATGGCTGCAATCACTTTTATGCTTTCTGTCTGTCCCCCTTTGTTCTCTCTCCCTCCCCCTTCCACTTGTGCTCACTTGCTTCCTCTTTAGTATAACACGGTTGAACAGCAGTGAAGTGTAAAATGTGCTTTTGCCAAGGTCAGTTTCTTGTGATTACTCGCCTGTGGCAACTTATGCCAGTTGCAACAGACTGAGTCTCAGCAGTCCACAAAGTCACACTGGTGCTTATGCAGAGGACACCCAGTGTAGGTTATAGTAACCGTAGTCTGGAATAGCGTGCAGTGCTGCTGAATTTCAGCAGCTTTGTTTAACTCTTCCCAACTAGCTTGTGCTTGCTTCAGTGGCTTTAAGTCTGTTTAATGAAACACTAGGTTGTCCTGTTCTCTGGAGACCTGTGAGGAAGAGTTTGCATAGATGACATTTTTGTTGTTAGAGATTGTTTATTTTCTTATAGTAGATTGCTCAAATTTCAGATATTATTCATAAGAGAAGATAAAATAAAGCATCATGGACACATGCATCTTCTAATTATTTATATATTTTCTATAATTTTTTTGGTGGTTGGCTTGCTTTTGGAGAAAGTCATCAAATTCTGCCCTATTGACATTGACAGAAAGGAAATTGTATATTTATGTAGTAAGAAGTATTATGGAAAAGTTTCAAAAGTAGTTTTTTTTATAACAAGAGCTTAAAAGATAGAGACACACCATCTTGTGCGACCTTTAAAAATGTTGTATACGCTCGTAGGCATGAAATAATGTTTTGTTTAGAGGCTAATAATGATTTTGACTGCTATGACTGAGGAATGAATGTGACATTCAAGAATATCTGTTTTAGGAGATAGGACTAGTAGAGAGGCAATAAGAAATCTAGATGAAGGGATAGAGCTGAACTTTGGTAACCTTGAAATTCAGTTCAGTGCAAAATTTCATTGCTTAAAATTTATTATGCATTGGATTAATTTTGAAACTGTGTTGCTGTATTAAGCACTGTTCTCTCCTCTTTCATTTGGCATGATTCCTGAGTACAAGTGAAATAATGGATCAGGAATTGAGTCTTGATCCTATAAACACCCTTACCCAAAGCACACAAGAATATTCCTATAATACCCTGTAGAACTCCCCACAAAACAAGGTGAGGATTCAAAAGTCATTTGAAGTGCATTATGAAGGATTCATCCTTATTTTCCATTTAATCTTGCCTCTAGGCTTACCATAAGTATTTTTCTTGAGGAATATGTAATTTATTGCTTTTTTTGCCTTTTTGGAACACAATGAAATTAATCTTCTGTTGCAAGTATGGTTTGGACTGACGCTTGCATGGTTTTCATAGCCTATATAATTCTATTGCTATTCCAGCCCCTACTCCTTTCATTTTAATAACGTTTGTATTGGCCCAAATCTTACAGAAGAATATGCTATGAGAGCTGTGTTAAAACTTTGTGAAGATTGATCTATTGCCTCACCTTTAAGTTGGAAATTTATGGTGGAAATGAGCAGTGTTTTGTGTGTCTGTGCTGTGGTATGTAGGCCTGTGGCACTTGCAGTGGTGCATGTTGCCTTCAGGTTGTTGAGAGAGATGGTGGAAATGGATGTTACCTGTAGGAAGAAACAGCTGTACTAGTAGGAGCTGCTCTTCAATCAGCTGCGAAATTAACAAGTGGGTGTTTTTGGGTGCAGTAATACAGAAGAGTTGCATTGTGCATACTCACCAGAATTTGTCCTATTTGTTTCCTAAAATTTGAAGGAACTTGAGAAAAGATAAGAACTATTCAGGCACCAAAGTTGTTTTTGGAGCATTCCTTATGGCGTTCCTGCAGTGGAATTCTGCTGCTGCTCTGAGGATTTCCTCATCAGTATGTTCAGCATGAGCAAGCAGTTTACAGTAGATATGGAAGAAGTCTGCACAAAGCCCTCAACTCATTCAAATATCTGTGCAAAGATCCTAAGCAATTTTAAAAAATTCGTTAGAACATCACAATTTCTCGAGTTTTCGCCTCCTGGATTCTGGGTGATAGCAGAAAGGGCTTTGCTGCACACAGTAAAGGTAGGTGTTGTGGTTGTTTCTGGAGAAGTGAGAATCTAGAGCTCTTGAAGCCTTGAAAGATTTGCAGCCTAATTTTTTTAGCTTATGGGTGGAGATATGAAAGGTTGTTAGGGCTTTATCCGTACACTTAATAGTAGTTTTAAAGGGAGCTCTGCAACTCAGTTTTCTGGTCAGTTTTGAAACATTTCATGTTCTAATTCACACATCCTGAAAATAAGCATTTTTACATATGGATAGAATCCTACTTCTGTAATGCACTTGAAATTTGTGAGTGCCACAGGAGGTCCCCTGTTCTGAAGACAACCACTGCATTCTGATTGTAGAAGTAGAGGAGTGCTTAGCATTTAATATACTCATTGCTGTATTAATTTTATTAGAAACAGGCTGGGAAAATCAGCAGTAAATTTGTGTTGTGCAGCGAAACATCTCTGTTCCCCCCCCCCCCTTTTTTTTTTTTTTTTTAAAAAAAAAACCCCTTAATATTTATCTTGCTTTTCTTGGCAACAGTAGTAATGCCTTCTCATAAGCATTCAGTTCAACTCAGACGTAAAGAAGTATCTGAGAACTAGGAGTCAAGTAAAGAGAAGTCAATACATTTAGAAAACATTCTCAAGTTCTGTATAAAAGACGATTATTCCAATTAAAGGCCTGTGTTAATCAGAGGGAACAGTGACTCTGTAATAATTATCGCCCAGACATCCCTGGAAGAAGGGGACACCAGTTGATAAATAAGAGGTTTTTTGTGTGTTTTCCTTTTAATGGTAATATTATTTTTAAGCTTCTGTCGGCTTTTAATGACTGTTAGTTTTACATTTCAGTTACGATAAGACAGCATCATCTCAATACTTTCCTTCTTATCAGATGGCAAAATTCAGTGATCAGAAAGCAGGATTTGGAGGCAGAGTTTCTTACAGTTTGTTACTTATGGTTTTGACACCTGAATCACTGCATGGACTAGAACAGTCTATAACATGGTTTCAACTTCCCCATGGGAAATATTAGCTAATAATTTCCTGTATCATGGGTGCATATGAAGATTAACTTCATGGAACAAGTGAAGTATTTATTAATAAATGATTGTTACTGATATGTCAGTTGTTCATAGCAGAGATATTGGTGATAAATTACTCCTGAGGGGAATGTAAATGAGCACATAAACCAAAAGTCACTCATTCAAGTAATTTTTATCACCCCTTGCCAAAGCATGTGCATTCAGTAGTGTCCATGTTAGTGCTTACTGTTTTGATTACTTTAAATATTAAGAAGAAATTCTACCGAACACAAAGGCAGAACCCATGGTCATGTTCACTTGTTCTGACTTCAGGTTGCATCCACTGGAGTGTCTTCAGTAATCTTTTGATAAGGGCCTGTTAACTAAGAATGGGGGTAAAGCAGCATGCATTTTAAATCCAGCTACATTTTAGAAGTTCATCTTTTTGCATGTTTTCTGCAGTGCGAGTATGATGCATGATTAAATTGTGAAGTGCCCAACAGCAGCATGGCTGTTTAATTTTTTTTTTTATTATTATTTCTCACATTTCTCGTAACTGTATTTAAAGAGAAATAAATCATTTTGCCAGTCCATTTCCAGTGTGAGAGCTGTCATTTGGCCTGTGATGGGAGATGTGGGAAGATGAGCATTACATTACATTGCTTTCACTGGTCAGCTTGAAGGAGGTTACTGAACAGCAAGGTTATACACAGGTTTGAAGAAGGGGGTTTATTACATGCTTTTAGTATTTTATTAGCTCCTTAATGAAGAGGGCCCCTTGATCTTTATGTTTTGTTTCTTTATAGATTTATACTGCTGTGTTTTTTTGACTATATTTTAAATATTTAAAATAATCCTTTGATAAGTGTCTTTTGGGCTTAAACTGGAATTGCTTCACAGAGCCTCTGGGTGTGGGTTGGAAGGAAAGAAATTAGATGAAAATGAAGAGCAGAAGAGGGAGAATGCACTTGAAAACCCATTTTTGTATAAAAGCGGAGGCACAGAGGTAATTTTTGACACAGTGCTGAGTGTCTGAGCGGTTGTCTGAAAGAAGCAGTAGTGATCTTTCTTGCACCCATTGGTTTCTCTGCCATTGTCCCACTGGACTGAGATTCCTTTTTTTTTAGTGGTGTAGTCTAATTTACTTAAGCATTATATTTGAAAGAGACAGCAAATTCAGCAGCTTTACTCAATCTCAGCTGCTTTTATAAATTTGTGTTACCTAAGATGCTGGCAGTGACTGAGTTGCACCTTAATGAATCTTTTGTAGTGGTTCCAGTCAGAAAGGTCCCTTCTGTTCCTTTTGTCCCCATGGTGGACACCAGAGCCTGCACCCCACAGCTGTGTAGAAGGCAGCTTAGGAATGTGGTATGACATGCCCACTGCCCTCTGCAAGATTTCACTGCCTGCAGGAGTGGCTGAAGGTTACTGGTCATGGCTTTAAATCCTTATTATGAGCATAACAAAACAGAAATATTCAGAGCTAAAAAGATGTAGGTAGTGTAGTGTTGTATTTTTGTAATGAGAGTCTGAGTTTCTATCTGATGTTAGTGATGGAGCTTTTTCTCTCTCAAGAATTATACCTGAAGCAATGACTTAGGAATCATACTTTCTGTCCCACGTAGAGACTGCCTTGGCTCATCAGTGTTTTTTCTTCTGGCATGATTTTTTGGAAATGCCAGTTATTTTTTTATGTGTAGTTTTTAATAATTATTGACTGTTAAATAAAGATAAGAGATTAAGGCAATCCAGCTAAACATCTGTTTTTACTTAGGTCTGTGCTTCTAAAGAATCACGTCATACAATAAAGCATGGTATGACTGCATAAGAGACAGTAGAATGGGGATTTCTGATTCTTCAGTGTTAATGTCAAATAAGGATGGTAGCCAGGGAATCCTAAGAGCTCATTGTTGTGTTCATAATTCCTTTGCCTTAATAGTTTCCAGATGTATAAAAATAAAAACCAAAATCTCATGTCTGGAAAATACCTCCTTCAAGTAATGCCCAAAACACAGAGCTTTTGGTTTCTAGATTTTCTTTAAGCCACTCACTATCTAATGATAATACGCATTTGTAAACAAATTGCACTGGTCATGTCACTCTGCCATACTTAATAATCCTTATTTTATTGGGTAACATTATTTTTAATGTTACATTTTTCTTTTAATATTAAAAGATGCACGACGTTATCAGTGCTAATTTTGTGGAAACTCGAAAAGCAAAGCCCAACTTCAGTAGTGCTTTCTAAGTTTACAAATTTATAATAATCTAAAGTTAACTCAGTCAAGCATTGTAGGCATAGTTTATCTTAATAAAAGAGCAACCATATATCCTTTTCTGTATTAAACTTTAGTACTTATTTTGATGTCCAAGATCTAAATACTCATAGTGTCTTTTGTAGAAACTATAAATCCTTTAAGTTAGGCTTCTCAAAGCCTCTGTTGGTTTATATTTGCATGCATTTTTAAGCCTCAGTGACTGAAGTTGTACATACAAAAAATAAATAGTTTAATTGGTTCAGCATTATATAATCTCTCATTCTTACTATACCTTCATTGTCAGAACTTGACTTAAGGGTTTTGTTTCATACAGAGTAATGCTTCTTTCCCAATTACCTGTAAGGAAAACACAACTGGATGTGCAGTGATGAAGCTATACAAGGCACTTGCTTGAGAAATTAAAGTATATATTTTTCTGCTGTATGTGAAGACTCAAAATCAATTGGTAGATACTTTATCAATTAACTAAAGTGAAATTCTGAACAGAAGCATCTTTAAAAGCCAATTTATGTAGTTGATGGTAAAAGTTGTAGAGAACTAGAGGAGAGAGAGGTGTGACAGATGTGTAGGATATCCACATGCACAGACTATGGGCAAATGAATACACTGTAGGTGAGATGCAGAGATTCTCTCTGTAGGTATGTGAGAGCCCAGACTCTTCTGCATCCTGTTGGCATGTGGTCATTCATTTACGGGGAATGAAATCCACTTGATTCTTAGGTGGCTAAACCAGGCTTCTTAAATTACTGGCATCAGTCTGAACCAAATATTTATTTTGTGTTGCACAAGGAATGGGAACACTTTCCTGGTGAGGAAGGAACAGAATTTAATCATAAATGTGACATTAATATTTGTTATATGGCTTTTCACTGAAGAGTAATCTTTGATATGACCAGCTCTTAATTCCAGCTTTTTCGTCCTTTCAAACTGACCAAGCAGCTGTCCTTGGTTCAAAAAGTAAAGAAAAACTTGCTCTCAAATTCCCCGTTTCTGTTCTCTGCTGGAGGCATCCAGTTTTGTTGATAATGATCTAATCTGTTGCATAACCAGAGAATACTGAGCCTGCTGCCACAGTCTGCTTCTTTCTTGGCACTGCTGGAGAGCTTCAAAGAGAGACTGTATGTGTGAGGCGACTGCTCTACCAGCAAGACCAAGGGGATCAAAGCATATGTTTAGAAATGGAAAACAACAAAAAGAGAAGCAGTTACCACACCATCCTGAAACTGAAACCAGCCTCACAGAAATTAAGTATTTTGAAGTTAAGGATAATTACTTCAAATGCCATAGAGCAGGGAAAAAAAAGATATTTTTAAGGAAAATTCATCAAGGTTTTATTTTGTAAATACTTGGTCTGGGGAAGACTGTTTTTTAAAAAAGGGATGTGTTGACAATTGAATACAGTTTAATTGGTTTTGCATGATTTTATGCTGCATCACGTTGCTTTCTTGGCTCCTCTAGTGTTTTCAATTAGTAAGTTTTAAAATTAAATCGGTTGAATAAATACTTGAAAGTAAGAAAAACAACTGTAGGAAAGTTCTATGTACTAATACTTTTTGAAGGCCGGACAGTTGTTTCAAGATTGCATTTAATGAGCTTGGGAAAAATAGTGGTGTGGTGTTTCTGGTTGGTCTTTTTAAAAAATCATAACAAATGGCAAGAATTTATACTAATAATATCCCCCCAACGTTTTAGATGAAAATGCGTGACTGTTCAGGAGATATCTAATTTATAAGCACCTAATTAATCTTCAGTGAGTTTCATGATCAAGATTAATTATTATTCCTTTTACTATAGGGTTTACAGTACCATGCAGTATTGGCATAAACTCATCCTTTTTCAGTGTCAAATATTCCTTTTTTTTCCACTTAGAATTTTGAATATTTTTCTTTAATGCCATAGGAAAATTTTAATATTAACCTGTGCTGATTTAATAAGCCATCATAATGGAAACATAGGAATCTCAGCTGTATGCTACTAGGAAAACTTGCTATAATATACAAAATATTAAACAAAAAAAACCCATTCAGCTTTCACAGTGCCAGCTTTACGGCAGCATCCTTGTCCATACTCCATTTGTCCCTGTAATTTACTGTGATAGTACTTTGTGTTTTCTACAATGGGGAAAATGATAGCAACATGTTTTTTCATACTCATCAGCTCCTCATAGAAGGGAGGAAAAGTGAAGTTGGAGATGTAGTAAACTTACTCTCCCTGCTGTCCTTGTTATTCTCTAGTCTTCTATAAGATGCAGCAACAGTATTGGTAGTGACTTTGCTTTTTATTCCTGTGGTGGTTTGGTGACTGGCATGTACATAGTATTTCTTATATGCTGTGAATCCTAAGAAAAATGGCAACAACACAATATGATTACTGTGACAGAGGTGCACTAAAGTGTTGCACCCTGATAAAGTCTGTGACCCACACTTAAAATACTTCAGTTATTGTTTAACTAGTATTTTGGACTCCAGTGGTAGAAATACTCCACCGCTCCTGTTTCCCCCTCATCTTTAAGAGACAGACTCTTTTACTATGTATATTTACAAAATTATACATTCTAATGATATATTGTCTTGGTGATTACAGGAGGAAGCCATAATCGGGATTTCTCCTTTTTTCCTTTGACTGCTTTGCTCTCTCTGATGTCTGTTTCTTTAGTGGTACAGCCTGGTGGGTGGGAAGCAAGGGATGCTCTGTCAGACCAGACCCTTTTGAGACGTCAGTTGCAAAACTCTGGCTACATTTCAAAGGACGTGAGCAATCTGTATCTTTTCAAAGATGTGATAGCTGTTTTCAGAAATTATCCTGAACACAGAAGGTGTTTTCCTTATCCAGAACTACCCCAGATCCTGGCTTGGAAGCATCAGTCTTCTAAACTTTCCTTTTAAAAGTCTGTCTTTTTAACAAGAGGCAAAGATATTTTTTCTCTGTCCTCTGTCATGAAACAGCTGAGTTGTTCTGGCTGAAATTAAAATACTTAAAAAGTTAGCACTTAAGGCAGATACTCTGCTTTAAAAATTTCAGATCAATTTTTGAAGCTTAGCAGGGTTTTACCAGATAGACAGTACTCTGATTATTAATCTGATTATTAAAAGTAAAGCTGAGTGTCATCTCTCTTGATCCAAACTCTTGTTGGAGAAGCACTATCACCAAGTTCTTAGTTGCCATAATGATGTTATTTGGTACATGTTAAAGAGCTGTTCAATTTATTTTAGTATTTCTTTCTGTCATTCCCTCACTGGTAAAATAGATCAGTGGCAGTGAAGTTCTGCATGCGTAGTGTAGTCTCCTCATCCTCTTTTTGGGTCATTGAAATCTGTTTCCGAGAGGCTTTTGTACTTTGTTTTTATGTTGAGGGTATTTTTGACAGGGAGTCAATGCTCAGATTGCTGATTTAGTTACTATGGAGAAGCTTTCCTACAGGAAGGCCTGTTTTCTGAAGATGGTCAAACACTGAATTTGCCCAACTTCCTCCTAACTTGCAGTTCTGAAGTTCATTTCATACCAGTTTTCTGTAGAATGAAAATTCCTTTGGCTCATACATGGTTTCTTTTAGCCTTTGCAATCTGAGGGTCCTAATGGAAAAAAGGAAAAGAAGAGGATCAGAATGAAAGAGGAATATATCCTGAAAGCCTGCATTTCATAAGGGGAATGAATGTAATTGTAGTCTGATTGTGGACTGCTGGGAGAGAACTATGGCATGACTGTTGGAAGTGAGTTTATTGGACATTTGTGGTATATACTGATGTATGTCTGTTAGTTCCTCCACTCCTGGAATAGGTTTCCTCATACAGGATGCTACATGGTGGTGTTCTCCTTTACATTGTGGACCAGATGAGAATCCTTTAAATAAGTTTATTTCTATAGCTAACATTACTTAGGTCTGGGCTGAATGGCAACAACACACGGGCTTGGGTTCATATGTAGTTGTAAGGTTTTTTCTGTTACTTTCTGTAGTTTTTCTTTTTGTCTGACATATTGAATACCATTTGAAGAGGTAGCTACATTAAGGTGTAGTTCAAAGTGGCAGAAAACCATGTGAAGCTGAGAACTTGATCCAGAAATAGATGGTGAAAGGTTCTGAAAGCATTTTGTTTTCATCTGCTCTGTCAGCATCTTTGCTGATTGAACCCTTACTCTTAAGCCCACTGTTCTCAGTCTGGTTAAGTTGCATGATTTTTATTTTTTCTTTTTTTAAGCTCTCACCTCCTCCAGCAATAGGAAGGCAATACTGTAGCCTTTGAAGGGTCCAAAATTTTGATAGCATTGTGCTGCAATGCGGGCTTTTGTCCTGATCCTGTGAAGTCCACTGTGATATGAAGGACAGGAGCCTTTTTCTCCTCAGCCTTTTATTTCTTTTAAATCATTAAATAATTTATTTCTTTTAAATCATTAAATACCTGAAAGGGAGCAAAATTTTGGGGAAAAAAAAGTTTTCCACATAATAAGAAAAGATGGAGGAGATTCAGAGAGGGAACATTTTCTAGGTTATGCCTGGAGGATTCTTCAGATTCAGGAATAATCAGAACAGGGGGCTAAGCCTCAGCTTCCTTTCAAATTCCTAACTGAACTAAAGAAAGATCAAACTCTCATCAATTATCTGTAAATGCAGAGGTACTTTAATGGTCTCTTAGCTGGCTGGTGTCAGAGTCTAAAGACAGGAAATCTTTCCTGGTCCCATTTTTTTTCAAGATATGAGATGGGATGAGGAAGGAGTGGACTTCTATAGAGGGTCTTTAAGGCTTCAAAAATTGGAGAAATAGCAATGTTATTGGATAATCTGTGAAGAAATAGACATAAAAGCTGTCTTGTCACAGGTCACACTACAGATACTTTTCAGAGGTTAGGATTAGAACCAAGTTGGTGGGGTTTTTTTGTTTGTTTTTTTTTTTCTGTCTCCTCTTCTTCCTAGCTGTAAAAGTATGCTTGTTTTTCTTCCAGAATATCAACACTGAAATCCTTAAATTAAATCTCAAGGAGTTCTTAAACTGCAGAGAAATTGTTTCCTGAACAGATGACAGAGAAGTCCTGAGAAGTGCCAGGTTTTGCTTCCTCTTCCTCTTTTTTGTGGCTGTCTCACTGAATTTTGCAAGCCAAAGCTCATGAACTCTTCCAGAGGATAAAGGCTGAAGTTTCTTGTGTATAATCATGAGTGAGCTGACAGAGCCAATCTGTCAAAGTGACAGTTACTGTGCATAAAAGATTTGTGATAATTGATAGTGATAGAAAAGATTTTGTCACGGAGTCTTGCCCAAATGATGAACGTTTTCAATTGTGTGACCTTTTCTAATTTAATTAGTGTACATCTTAAAAGCACAAGGCATTGTGATTACAGAAGATAATGTTCAACTGTATGACAAAGCATACCCCAGAAATTTGGTGTGACGTCCCGTGTTCACTCTGATGGTAAAACTGATTTTTTTTCTTTACGAAGTATCACAGTAGAAATCCAGTTCACATCCATGTTTCTAGTGCCAGCTGAACCTATGGTATTATTGCTGCTACTAAGTCATAGAATACAATTAGAGGCTCATGGAATGGTTTGGAGTGAAAGGACCTTAAAGATCATCCATCTAGTTCCAACCTCCCTGCCATGGGCAGGGACACCTCCCACCAGACCAGGTTGCTCAGAGCCCCATCCAGCCTGGCCTTGAACACTTCCCAGGGATGGGGCATCCACAGCTTCCCTGGGCAACCTGTTCCAGTGTCTCACAACCCTTGCAGCAAAGAATTTCTTTTTGTTATCTAATCTAAATCTATCCTCTTTTAGTTTGAAACAGTTACCCCACATCCCATTACTACATGCCCTTGTAAAAAGTCCTTCTCCAGCTTTCCTGTAGGGCTGAATCCATTCAGGGTCCCTGCAGTCAGGGGGCCTACAAGGCAGCTTGTATTTTTTTTATAAAAGTATTAGAAGCATCAACGCCTTGGTTAATGTTTATAAAGAAAGCAGCAGTTTGAATATGCATGGCTAAAAAAACATTTCCTGCACTTGGCCCAGCAAATTTCAGGCTCTCTTGAATATTTGGTCCTCAGGATATACAGATGAAAAATTAATTACTGATTCATTTCCACGTATTTCTCAGTTTGTTTTTAGAGGGAGGAAGAACAGTAGGGGCAGAATACTCAAAATTTGTGAAGCTTAACTACTGCACTGTGTATCTATTTAATAACTGCTTATAAAGTCTGTGTCCTTTTTCTTTTGTCTTTAGAAATGCCATTTACTTGCTTAAAAAGCAAAGCCTATATAACAACTGCAGACAGGCTATGATAGCTTGGGGTGTTCCTGTCACCTCCTCTCTACTGCAGGTGAATGTTAAGCGCTGCAGCCACATTTTCTTTACTACATAATGCAAGTTTCTGTTTTCTTTCCAAAATTTGGGACATGTTGTTGTCCAGATTTTTAAATAATCATTTAAATATATATACATTTATTGTTACTCTATAAATTGCTGTAACTTTCAGATCAAGCTCTAAAATAAAAGCTTCAAAAATCATACAGATGAGCACAATTTCTACATTGTACATTTGTACGTTATGTGTCTTAAATGTTGCCTTAATAGTTTATAAAAACTACAGAGACTACCCTAATGGAAAAAATGTTCAGGATTTTATAACTGATTTAGAATTACGTGCCTAAATTTGTATGATATTTATGTAATCTGAAAAAAGGACTCATAAGCCATTTTAGAAGAAGCTATTGCTTTTCAATACAGTTTTTGTATTTTTTATGCGAATGACCTTGTATGTACTTTATTGTACTTTCCTGAAATATTAGGAAAACAGTATTTTTAGGTTGCATTTTAATTTAGTTGCAGCATTCAGTATTTACAAAAGCATTAGCTGTGGGACTGTTCTGCAGAGGTTTTTTATTACTTTGCATTGTGTAGTTGAATAAATAATTTGCATTTGAAATGTGAAAAAGTTAGCACCACATAGGGTCCTTCACTCTAGCAAGCTGGTCTACCTTTTTGTCTAAGCTAATTCAGAAGAACATGTTTACACACATGTGAGGAAATCCACCAGCCAAAACATGACATAAAAAAGAATGTCTTTATGTATGAGTAGTTGGACATCTTTAAGCCACAGTGGGTCAGCAGTTTTGTAAAGCAATTCATTTTTTTAGGTTTAGAAGGCAAATGTTACAAAGACTTCAACTAAAAAATATTTAAATATGAAAGAGAAAATATTTTCTGTTTTCCTTTCCTTTAGGCCTCCCCCCACAGTTCCTCAGCCATACATTTGGTACAGGGACTAGATCTGTTGGGGGCCATCCACATAGCTTGAATGTTAGGCATGATGCCATCTTCTCTAGGGAAGTGAAGAGGTCTCCCAGATGCAGGTGCGTCCATGTATCAACATGACTTGATCCTCACTACCTACTCAGGAACAACTTGGTTGTGTTATTTAAAGCAAACCATATCCTGGGCTGCATCAACAGAATTATAGGCAGCAGGATGAGGGAAGGGATTCTCCTTCTCCCTCTGCTCTGCTCGTGTGAGACCCCACCTGCAATACTGAGTCCAGTTCTGTGGCCCCCGACACAAGAAGGACATGGAGCTGTTGGAGAGGGTCCAGAGAAGGGCTGGGAGAATGTCCCCTGATTGACAGGCTGAGAGAGTTGGGGCTGTTCAGCCTGGAGAAGAGAAGGCTCCAGGCAGACCCTATAGCAGCCTTCCAGTACCTGAAGGGGGTACAGGAAAGCTGGGGAGGGGCTTTTTAGAAGGGCTTGTAGTGATAGGACAAGGGGGGAATGTTTTTGAACTGAAAGAGGGCAGATACAGGTTAAACATAGGAAGTAAATCTTCAGTGTGAGGGTAGAGACGCTGAAGCAGGTTGCCCAGGGAAGTTGTGGATGCCCCATCCCTGGCAGTGCTCAAGGCCAGGTTGGATGGGGTTTTGAGCAACCTGGTCTAGTGAGAGGTGTCCCTGCCCATGGCTGGGGGGTTAGAATTAGATGGTCTTTAAAGTCCCTTCCAACCCGAACCATTCAATGTTTCTATGATTGTGGTATTATCACAGCATACGTTTTAATTTTTTTTTTTTATTGTATCAGATGTATATTAGAGGCAACCAAAACATTCTGATTTTCCTATACAACTTGGTATATAGACCAGGGAACTCCTTTTTTGGACTTAAATGCAAAATAGAAATCCTGCAGCCATCATCTTTTTCAAGATGTAGATCTGCAGTGAGTGTGCTATTAGTAATTTATTATTGTCTTACCAACTAGTTAATTTGGGGGGGTTATCTTATTTAGTTATGTGGCTTTGTCAAAACCTCATGAGGTTGATCTCCTTTTTAAGGAAAATTCACAAGACCTGGTATTTTGATTGCAATGTTTTTAAACACAATGCTCTTTGCAGCAAAGCACAGCTTGACTTGACTAGAGCTTAATGATAGAACAGTTAACTTAAAAATAAGGTTTGGCTTAGAGCAGGAAGGATTGATCTGGCCTTGTGAGGGAAAAATGATTAAGGAGCAGAGAATATTTTTCCTGCTTTGTTAGGAGACCTTATGGTTTCCTTTTTTGTTCTTGGTTTTAGGTTTCTATTTTTTGTCTCTGAAGATGTGTTTCACTTACTAAGTCAGGCTTCAGAGAAGTTGTGGGTTGTTTTGTGTTACATAGAGTTCAGTGCATATGAATTATTTGGGAGAAACTGGACTTTTGTGGAACTGTAAAATGTCACTTGAGTTTTTTCTAAACTTGGACATTCCTTGTTAACATCTGCTTTAATTTTGGACAACTCATCAGTTGAATGCATTCCTTTGAACGATGTATGTCTTCCGTAGCTTATATGTGCTGATGTGTGGATCATGTCATCCTTACCAACAAACAATACACTTCATTGGAGTAGGAAATATTAACAAATGTCAATTATCACAAAAATGACAAGAGTTTCATTGGAAGGGCCTCAAAACCTTGTGCTTCAAGGCTTAACGAATGTCTAAGACATGCATCAGTCAAGTGGGGAATGTTTTTATATGTGTGCACACTGATTGGTCTATTTGTTCCTGGAGCTTCCTGTTACGGCTGTTGTCTGCAGTTACTGGATTAGGTAAGCCTTAGGTGTCTAGTAAAGCAGGATCTAAAGGACTGAACATGGCAGTTGCTATGTTTTAATGCTAATATTACCCTTTGCCCCCTTGTTTATCATCTGTAAAATTGATTATATTTTCAATGATATTAAATTACTATCACAGACTTAGTCTCTAGATGCATATTAAACTTTTGATTAACTCTTCATTGATTTCATGTGATGTATGAATTTCACTCAAAGTATATGAAAGTAATACTTCAAAATGCCATTTCAATAATGTAGCAGTGACTACGTGGGATATTTTGCTGCACTTCTAGTGATTGAAGAAGCATAGTTTTCATCGCCTGGTATGCAATAAACCTTCTGAGATGCCTTCTGCCTGAAGAGCATTATAGCTTAAATAAGGAATACCGTGGAGCTCTAATTAAATACAAATTGCAGTGCTGGAGCACACTCAACAAATTATCACTTGATAGAGTTTTCACAGTTCTGAGGAGGCTCTTTTAGATGTAGGTAGGTAAATTTGAGTGCTCTTGCTTTAATTCTACACTTCTGTTACAAAAACTTATTCTGTTGCCAGCTTTCAACTTGTGGTTTTGACTTGTTTACTTTTCCAGACAATTTCTCTCTCTCTTTTTTTTTTTTTTTTTCCTTAATCCAAAACTAGAGAAGCACTTGGGCATGTGTTTTACTGTTTTCTTAAATCAAGCCTTTGTCATCAGGGCATGACTCTTGTTTTATTAAACTGCAACTGCTGGGAAGCTCTTAGGGGTTCGCTGAGCTCATCTTCACTAGTGAAGTGTTCCAGGTTATAACAACAACCTTTAGCATGCACTGACAGTGTTTTACAGGAACAGAATTTATAAAAAACTGACACTGAGGAATAACCTTGGAAGATGAAGAGTTTGTGTTTTAGCATGAGGTGTTTGTCATGAAATTGCTAATTACGATATTGAGGTTGAAATTAAAGAAAGAGATAGACTCTAAACGTACAGGGGATTTAAAAGAAAATATTTTTTTTCTCTTTTATTATTTTAGTTTCATTTAAGTTATCAGTTGCTGATTTTTAAACAGTCTGCATTCTTAAACTGAACTAAATACACTTAGTGCAAAATGAACTTCAAATTTCAAAGTACTAAGAAGAATTCTGAATAATTAAGCTTTTGATGGTACATTAATTTTTATATTGAACTATTTACTAATTGCAATAGAGGTTTTAGTTTTTCTTTTGAAAAACTAAAGTATTTGCATGAGCTATGATAGACTGCTGCTAAAGATCTTGCCCTTTGAAAAAGTCTAGTAAAATGAGATCAGCATGGCTAGGATTTTGTACGGGGTGTGTAGCTGTTTGGCAGTAATATGACCAAAGGAGATTGGTTGTGGTGGGGGGATGGCTTTCATACTTTCAGAAGCATGTTTCTAGTCATCCTTCTTCATTTCCACCCCGTTGATGGAATATAAAATACTAGGTTTGGATTTCATTTTAATAGAGCTGAAGTTTGGTCTTGTCAATCAGAAAGTCCAAAGTTTGAATCTGTTGGAACTCTCTGGGAAAATGATCAGTTTCTTCTAAAGTACTGCTCTGATTTGAAGAATTAATGTCAAACTTGTAGATCAAAGACAGACTGTATAGAAGCACATTGCTATATTACTACATACTAGAGGAAATTTATCACAGAGAATTTATATTTAAAAGGGAATTCTGTTAAAAAAGGATTTATAAATCTTAGAGATCTGATTATCTTGGTTGACACACAATGAAAATTGTCTGTCTCCTGCCTGAATTTAAGTGTATTAAATAGTTGAAGTACTAATTAAGAAACAGAACACATGATAAAAAAATTTTCATTTCAAATTTTGAATTGTCTGCTTTCTCTTTTACTGTGTTGTGCCCTAAGTTTATCCTTCTAGAGATTAAAAAGTTTTCTAGGATGGGCAGTAGAATTATAGATTTGATAGCAAATCCTGCAGTATTGCCTAGCAAAAGTTTAATTCATTAGTTATCATTACTGTTCAGGTGATGCTGACTTTGTGTGTGTTTTCTTTCATCATTCCTTGATTGTTGCTCCCTGTTCTTCAGTGCGTCACTAGAAGCTCTTGTTTTAATATATTACAAATGCTTTCATTAATGCATCCTGTTACAGTTAGAAGACTCCAGGCATAGCTGTTTTTTTAGTGAATGTATTTTAGTTAAAATATTTGCTCTTCTTTTTCCTGTTGATCTCTATAGCTACCTGGCATGCCATATGATGTATTTCAGCTTTTTCCTATTTCAGTGACTGCAAGACACTTGTGGTTTTGTGCTTGCAGCCATTCAAGCTATTAACGTTTTTTGACGGCAATTATTCTAAATCTGCTTCAAATGAGTATGAAGTTGCTCGCAGCTTTGTCCAATTCAATATGCAGGAATTCTCTTAAATTCCTGCT
>NW_009970725.1:15300709-15381137 GCF_000747805.2 Chaetura pelagica
TGCTGGGCTTTAGAACAGGATGAACTGGATGGTAGCATGTGCTTGTTCTTTCTGTTCTTGCTTTAGTTACTGTTACTTTTTTTCCCAGCATTTCCCCAAAAATGTTTTCCTGTCCTGTTTTCCTATGAATGCCCATATTTTTAGTATTTCTCTGTCTTTAGCTCAGACTTGAGCTGCTGGATGAGTGACTGCTGAACTGAGAACATTGCAGACACAGGTTTGAGAGAATACCTTTAGTTTTTACAGTGCAGTCTCTTTCCCTTTGAAAAAAATTTAGATTTTATTTGGTGTATAATAAGAGATATGTTGTTTGGTTAGTCTTTTCTTCCATTTTTAAAAAAATTCTATGACCTTAAAGAAAGAGCCTGGAAAGCAAAATAGGAGTAGTAGGGAAACACAGTACAAATATTCCATTTTCCTATAGACTGCATCAGTTTGTCATATATATGGCACTTGAAGCTCATCTGGTGCAGCCCTCCTGCTCAGATATGGACTGGAATTGGACTTTGTTGTAATCAAACCTGGAAGAAATAGTGTACCTTCCACTGAAGTGCCCATTTATAGTGCAAGCTAACCTTAATTTAGTACTGCTTTGGCTAGTCAGCTTTCTGTAGGCAAGATGATGGAGATGTTAGCAGTAGAAGAGAATGTGTGTTGAAGAACTGAAGGAAAAAAGCTAATAATTTCCTGCATCTGACCTCACAGCAAAACGTTTTCCTTCCCCCAAGCCAACCATGATGAAATACCATAAATTTTCTCCACGTGTTCTAGCTGTGCTCAAGCAGAAGCTACGAAAGATTTGAAGCTGTAACAAGATAGCTTTCATCCTGAAGAGAGGGACTCAATTTCACCTTGTCCTTTTCTGAATGTTTTCTTTTGGCTAGACATTGGAATTGCATTAGTTTCATTTTTTTCCCCCACAGGATATCTGCTAGTGAAGGGTGACTTTGTTGGATGTATGTTTCAGCATTTAATTTTTTGGCTCAATGACCCATAGCTCCTTTTGTTGATGTTTTGGGGAGGGAACAGATCAGTGTTACTGGCACATCTTGTATATGAGATAAACTTCTTCATCACTTAGTGCTGTACCCTAAAGACAAAGATGCAGAACAAAGAAGATGGAACATTAACTTTCAATATTTATTTTTAAATTGATATATGCAAGTTAAAGTTTGTTTCTTTAGGTAACATTAACTGAAATTTTATAATGTAAACATGATTTTTTATGACTGCAGAATTGAGTAAAATGTATCATACTATGATATGGTGAAAAAAATGCCTTTTAAGAAAATGGTGTTTTATAATAGGAGGCTTGGTTGTATAAATGTTCAACTGAATAGGCAAGTTCTTGGTGTGAGTCCTTCACGAAGTGCTGTTACACTTGAAATGCAGTCAGTTGAGTTTGATCACCTGTGTTTGTAAGATGAAATTCTTTTGGCTTGTTCAGCATCTGCTATTTAAAAAAAACAAAACTCCTCTTGGGTTCCTACTAACACATATCCTTGAAGAAGTCACATCCAGACCTGGAAAAGCAGGTCTCAGAATTGTAATTGCCAAACTGGATTTGTTAGTCTAATACTGTAAAGGTGAAGAATCCCTCTTGTCCTTCTTTTTTAAAGCTGTGAGCTGTGTTGTGTCTTACAGCTGACAAAAATGTGCCAAGGAGCACAAACCCAGTCTTTCCTGAGGAACCTCCTTCGCTGTGTTTCAGGAACTGGTGAAACCAAATGGGCATTTGCAAATGTGCCCAGGAACCAAGGGGTTGCGGGTGATTTGTGGCCCAAATTTCTGCTCATTTGCTATGTTTAATAAAACAGGAAAGAGAAAAAAAAAATTAATAAAATTTTAAGGTTACATTTTGAAGCAGCTTGAAATGGTTTTTTTTAATAATAATGAGCTAGGTGTGTGTCTAGTTTTACACCCCAAGCTACTGTGCTACAGAATGGTTTGAAGTAACTGTAGATTGCTGTTTGCAATTTGAGCCCTCCTACGTTGTTGGCAAGATGACCTTGAAAGTGCAATGGGGGAATCCCCTGCTCAGAGGACCAGGATTCAGTGACCACCAGAAACATTGACTACAAAACTGGTCAACAATTAGAGAGGAGGAATCTATTACAGACTGCTCTGCCATTGTTCTGTGTGACCTCAGATCAGTTCATCAGCTCTTTCTTTTGCTGGGTTGCATGTGTGTATGAAGGGTTATGTTACTCTTTGGACCAGATTCTCTCCCTTTGTATACCTGTGCTGAGCTCACCATGGTTATTTCTGGTCAGTACAGATGTAAAATGAGAAGTAGGGTTTCTATTTACATTGTCAGATAGGTTTGATTTCTTTTTAAACTTCAGCATTCAACATGTATGTAGAATATAGGCCAATATTTTCTTAACATGCAAGGTAAGAAGGAAAAAGTTAAGATGATAAACTCTTCAGAATAGGATATGAGCAGGTCAAAGATTAAGATACTGATAGTTAAGCTGTGCTGGAAATTAGTTTCTTCACTATATGGTGCTAGATTTTAGATGCTGGTGGATTTTGGAAATGCAGAGGAGCTCCTGGATGTCAGTGTGATTTTCAGTAAAGTTGTTTCACACTTCAGGTTTGTCCTATAAGGAAAGGCCATTGCAGTCTGCAGTGTTCCTCCTCTGGATATGCTAATGCACTGTGAAAGCACACATCATGCCTGGATGGGCCCTGCTGATAAAATACTGCCTGGAGATCTCACAAAGTGCTAATGTGTCAAAGCGCCTACAAGCAGAGGGTGAATAATACTGCTTGCTAAAGGTCACGTCTGTTGAAGTTAGCTAGGGTGCCCTGCTCACGTGGGGCTGGAGTTCACTCTGAAAAGTTCTGTTCTTTGTCATCTCAAAATCAATGGTTTAATGGGTAAAATAATTAGGGCTGATAGAGTATCTTACTTTAGACAGCAGGAAAGAAAAGCAAACATGAAAACATTTAAAGCCTTAAAACTGGCTCTTTTGAGTTAGTATGGCTATCTGATTTCAAGTCTTGCCTACTGCAGTGTTCCCCAAAATGTGTTACCTGTTCTGGGAATTGCCTTACTCTCATTTCCAATCTTCCTTTGTTTCTTTACCTTCCAGTGAGAAGAATGCTTCCACTTCTCAGAATAGTTACTGGTAGTTACATATGACCATTTGCTAAGGGAAGTTAATAGTTATCCTGGATAATGTATGGATATTTTAAAGTAATTAAAAATACAACTAAAATTTTTGTTTCCATCTTAAATTTTGCAGTAATGTTAATCCCTCTCCTACTATTTAAAACCTTATGCCTTTTTTCCCCTTAGGCTTTGTCATTCATGAAATATTGTGTGTATCATTTGTGTATGTAACATGAGATATTCAAGTATGTGCAACTAAAATATAATTTGATGTATCTTTCCTCTTATTACGCTCTTGCAATTTTGTTTGGGACCTAGTTATGCTTAAACACTTCCCATTAAACATCTATATGCAAAACTTATGTGTGTTAATATAGCTAAAAAAAATAATCTTCAAATTACTTTTGGCAGTAACACAATATATCAGACTTGTCAGCTATTTTTAGTGTCTTGCTGGACATTTGTATTCACAGACAAGCTCCTGTCCTGGACTTATTTGATAATGAAGTATGTGCCTGTCATGAATGTGGTGGACATGCAAACTGTTTAAATTTCATATTTACTCACATCTCTGAGTTCCAGGTGACTTGGTTGTGTGTTTTTTTCTACTGTGAGGAAGAGACATTTCCTATTGAGTGAGGAAAAGGTTTATCTCATCACTACAGTTGGGGGACTGCAGGCTGAAGCAAAGCTTTGTGAAGAGGAAATGCTCTTCCTCCTTTTGTTTCCTTTTTTGGTTCTTCCCAAAGAGCTGTTCCTTGACCCCACTTGTTTAGTTTAGAAGTTCTGGTTCATCAGAATGGCCTGTTCTCTAAGTTTTTTGCTTAAAAAGGAAAAGCATTTTGAGTCTACTTTTAGGAGTATATTTAAGTAATGTTCGTTCTTCTGTTCAACCAGTGTTTTTATGGCTAGACACTTCAGGGATAGGTGAGAGTTCATCTTTCAAGCATATGCTTTGCTGGTTGTTTCTATGCACCGTGGTTGTTTATTTGAGTTAGGAAAGCCATTGTCCCTGGTCACTGGGTGTTTGGCTTTGCTTTTTCCATTCCTGATATTTTTTGAAGACTAGTAGCTTGGATCATTCCAAACTTGGTATCTTAAGTTTACATTTTCTTGTCTACTTCTCTTTGAGGCACCATTTGTGGTCACCGCTGCTGTTTCACTGTTTAAAGTTTATTCTCAAACCCTCAAAAAGAAGGTATCAGCTGGTTCAGCTGCCCTGCAAACTGCAAGGCCTAACTTCCTGTGTGACAGTCTTTCTTTGCATATGTAAGAAGTGTAGGTGTTTCCCTTCCTATCCTTTAGCATGGTTATGTTAGGTCTACACTGTGCAAGGTCATTCCTTGATATTTGTCTCCTTCCAGCTCGCTTAGTGCTTTGTGCTCTGTCTTTGCTGTCTGTTGTCAGAAAACCCACTGGAAGAGCAGCCAGTATCTCTGGTGCTTATTGCCCACTGCTCCAGAATGCCAGTTCACTGGTGTTTGTGGGGAGCAATGCTTGGATCAGAGATTAAGTCCCATCCAACCCTTCTGAAGGGTTGAGAGTGTGAAGGCAATTAACTTGCTTGTATAAGCATGCAACTTAAAAATTGTATAGAGCTAAACCCCCTTCTATTACTTAGACTTGATATTATAGTCCAGTCCTTCTTGAGTGCATTGAGGCATTAAGATGGGTAATCCACCTTACTTATTGTTTCTTGCTACACCACGAGTGGTGTCTCACAGGTCACTGTGTTTGACCATAGCTATTAATCACTTCAAAAATTGGTAAACTTGACATTTAAAAATGTTTACAAATTTAGAACTGCAACCAAATAAAACCTGAATAATGTTAGTTCATAGTAAAAGTAAGTGAAGTATCTTGCTAGCAGTATCTAGTGTGACTAGATATAAAAATATATATTTTTAATGAAATTCTTGTAAAATCCTGCACTGGAAAACACAATACATTTGACTTGGTGTCTCATGCCAGAAAAATGATGCCACTTATTTTAACCTGCTGAGCTTTTTGAAGAACAGTATCTTAACAGGAGAATAAATTAGTGTTTTGCTTGTTTGTTTGTTTGTTTTTAAACAGACTTACAAAAGTAGTACAGAATTGATAACAGTCAGGACAAAAAAGCTGGAAATGGTTTGCATTAACAGAAGTAAATTGCAGACAAAATCTGAGGTAGTGTGGATATGTAAATATATGCAGTAAAGTTATCCTGCTGGTTGTTTGCTTAACTAGCAAGACAGCATGACCAAAGAAGAATATATAGGTGTACTGAAAGTAGGATACTTCTACCTAACACAGGCGATTTGGTCAATTTAAATGTACTATAAGAAGACTTTACTCTCATACTAAGATATATGATACTCTCATACTCTCATATTTACTATTCTAAGTTCTTAATTACTTTCATGTATTATCAAGCTAAGTTATTTGATTCTTTACCTACATGTGTGTTGTTGGGTTTTTTTTTCTTGCATTTCAGCAGCTTCCTTTTTTTGTTCCAGTGTTTTGGTAGTTCAGTAAAGACGGTGTGTGCATCCAGTAAATTATCTTCCCTCCTCTCTAAGCATTATGATTGGGAGTTATTCGGGGAATACAGTATGTCCCTCTTTGCTTTTGTTACACAGAAACCAGCCTTAATATTAACTCTTTTCCTCTGTTAGCCACAGAAAATGTCTTCAGTAATTTTTTCCTAGTAGTACTGCAGGCTGGGGGCATGGATTGACACAGGTGAGAAAATAATGTTCTGTTACATATTTAGGTTTATAGTCATGCACAAGTAAGACATGAATGATTTTGTAATCAATGGGTAAGAAGTTGCCAGTGTACAATGTGCTGATACCTTGTTAATTATCAGCTACACATCGTTTAAAGAAAACCTCATGATAATTGATAGCCCTCTTTTGGTTTATAATAATTAATAATATAAAATTAATCTAGTCTTCAGTGGGTATAGAATGTGATTATCTATGTTAATACATTATAAATGAAAAATTAATATTCAGTAAATCTGACAAAGTGGACATAATTTCTAAAAAGAACACCTTTTTGATTAATGATTTTTTCCTAAGTGTTACTATTTGGAATAGACTGATGTTAGATACTAATAATTTTTACCTTATTCTTACTGGGGTTTACAGTGCTTTATTTGTTTTTCTCTCTTAGCTAAAGGGTAAACTTCTCTAATAAGTTTTTAGATGAAGAGGAAGGATGAGATTGGATGGTTGTTGAAGGAAAAACAGGATGAAAACAATTTTGAGAAAGTATTTTGTTTCTAGGCTGAACATTATTTTGTCTCACACATTAAGCTGCTGCACCTGCTTTCCCCATCCCTGTGCTTCCTGAATGTCTCCACTCGAGGCCAAGGTGACCTTCCTCACCACCCTTCACCACTGACCTCTGAGCTACCACTTATGCCTAGGGGCTTAAACATGTCCTGCCTGTGGGAAGTTGATATTTGTCCTGTCACAGGTTTTTTGTCCAGCTTCCTTAGATGTGGGAAAAATCCTGGTAACATCTAGACAGTAGCAGATGATGCATTTATTAAGTGTCTAAGTCATAAGTAGCAGGAGGAGTGTGATGGTGCTGCGTGATAACGATAATGCTTTGTAATGATAATGGTTTGTATTTGACTGTCTAGGGATTAATGCTCTTGTAATAGGAGCACGATGGTGGCTTCTGAAGGACCCGTGTTTGTTGCTGATCCAAAAATTGAAGAAAATGAGACACCTAGAAAGAAAGTAAATGACTGTCATACTTGGTCAGACCTTATACTGGCTGTTTTCCAGGTCTAATAACATATAACAAATTGAGTTTAAAAAGAAGTAAACTCGAAACGAAACCTTAATATTTTGCCTACAGTATAATTAAACATCTCAGTCTGTGCTCCTACAAGTTCCCATGCTGATTCTCATGTGTGAAATAATCCTGTTTTCCTTCAGTTCTTCCTTTGCATGGTATTTTTGATGGGCATGACTCTGCAAAGTGTCAGGGTAAAGGTGTAGCCATCAGGAGTCAAAAGAAAAGTCATGATGGGTTAACATGAAGGGCAGGAGAGCAGCAGCACTTGGGGCCCAGCTAGTGCTCCTGAATTTTAGTGGGCTTTTTGAAAGGTACAGTTCCCTTGTGCCTGCCACTCAGTGTGCTTCCATACCTTCCCTTTTGTGCCTGTGACAGAGATGAGTTGATGTGCATCTGCCCACTGTTTCAAGATACACCTAAGGAGTAAGGAAAGGCAAGGAGAAAAATGTGTCCCTTTACGTTAACTTTTGTTGCTGCTTTGGTGCTGCTTGATTTGGGCATCCTAAAGTGGTTTAAAGATCTCTTTAATGAGAATGCACTAATATATTAAAAAGGAATGTCCTTATATCTCTTGAATGGAAGGGTTGTTGTACTCTATTTGTTTGCTGTAGCTGTAAGCTCTTCGGGGTAATGACCTTTCTTACATGGTTTGTAAAGCACTGTGTTTACTGATGGTGTCATACAAATTACTGCAAAAAAATAATACAGAGGGTAATGTAGTAGTACTTACCTCTCCTGTTCTTTTTCTCTCCAGTGTAGTGAAATGACACAGTTATAACTGAAGAAGATGTAGTCTAAATGTAGCATAAATGCTGTTGTTTTCAAAGCATTAGAAGCCATTCGTGAAATATTTGGAGTAAAATGCCTTTTTTTAAAATTATGTGAATATGGATATATTAAAATTGAGTTTGAAAAATTCTGCTTTTATATAGCTACTAAATTATTTTTGAGGATGTTAAAAAATATACAGTTAACATGTCCGTAGAGACCAGTAATGTTTCAGTCATGTGCTCTTTAGAAGCTCTGTCATCTGCCACAGATATTTCTGAACACAGGAACCAAAATAAAATTGATTGCAAGTAAATAAAAAAGAAAATATTTAAAAATTTGATCAAAATTGAGTAATGCTGAAAACAAAGTAATTTTGCATGTTTTGAAACTTAGGTATTTGGTTTTGCAGTATTTTCTGCAATTTTAGTGGTTTTTAAGACTTCTAATTGTGGACTCGATTCATTATATGATAATTTTCACTGCAAAAGTGGGATGTGTATGCCTCTGCTGATTCATAGAAAAGCTAGAAAATGCTTCTGAGGCACCCTGCTTAGTTGCATTTTTTTTTTTAAGTGTCATGATTTTGGGAATTTCAACCTGTGCCTTTTAAATGATGGAGTATTGTGATACCTAGAGTAGCACCTATTGAACAGAGACTAATATTGAATGTCAGCTTCTGTTCTGTAGTAATGAATCTGCTTATGAATGGCCATAGAAAGTTGAAAGGTTATTATCTCCTGTGTGTTTACTTTGTAAAGATAAGATTTCAGAGAAAACTGAAGGGCACTGTCTGGAATTCCCAATCACTGCAGTTCCATGGAGAGCATCGATCCCTTCCTAGAGGTTGCTGGGGACTCATTATCTCCCTGTTCATTCTAGGCTGCTGATGAAATCTCCAATATTTCAGGTTTGTGATTCTTTTATTGTTGTTTTGGCAGTTTGTCAAAATTAAATGGCTACACCAAATCAATATGCTGTCTTGCTCATTAACATCTGCATTTCACATGTCCGGATTTTTTTCATGTTGAATGTAGTCAGAATAAAATGAGCTACAATGATGACAGGAAGAGCCTTTTTGGCTCCTGAAGCTCTTGGAGTGTAAGGAAACCTTCTGGAAAAGAAACTCTTCTTTCAGTTACGCAATCACAGCTTCCACCGAGATCACTGATAATTACATGTGTGTGCCCGTGGGTAGGACTGTGTCACTGAGGAATGGATGCAGCAAGGTCAGAGACAGAATATAAGCTAAAGTGATCATGCACTTCACTTAATTTAGAGTAACAGTTTGTGTATTTGGCTGTGTTTATTGGTGAGACAATTAATTGCACAGTTAAGAATAAATAAACGACTTCCTCTCTGTTGCAATGTCCTCTTTTTCCACGGGGTGACTAATCTTATCTCACCAATTTAAGTTGTGCTGATATGTGGTTTTAGATACATGTTTATCATTAGCTAAAATAACACAGCTGTTAAGAAAAGGTTTATTGCCATGCTTGTTCTGCATGCTAAGCACATTCTGTGTACGTGTCAAACAAAATGCCAATTTAATGGGCCCCCTCAGAGTTTCCGAAGGAGTGATGATGAAAGTTTGGCAAGTTTGCTTGTGCCTTTCTGTATAAAATCTGCATAGCCATTATCTACCAGACACTTGCAATATGAAAAATGCCAATGGTGTTTTTACATTCTTAAGAGTCTAATAAGCTACACATGTCACAACTGTAAAGTTATCTTAAGAATGTATGAATATGGCAATATAGTTTTCTTACTCATGTGGAGCTAGTCCTCATCCTAATAATAAATACATAGGACTGGACATATTTAAATATAGTGCATGCATTTTAATTAAGACTTTACTGACATGCAGTGGGGTGGGCATGGGCATGTGTTTTGGAAATGCCCTTCTGTCTGAGAGCAGCAGAGACTTGAGGGGCACACTGCCTGATACAGCTCTGCCACGTGCTGTGGGTTCCTGCTTTCGGGTTGACTCCAGTGGCACTTGGAACTAGGAAAATCTAGTGCAGGGATTTTATTCTACTAAGAAACACTGTGGAGCTGAAAGATGCACTTAGTCCTTCTTTTACTCTGTTGCAGTTGAAGAGAGTTTTGTGCCTTTTTTTATTCACAAATACTGTTCTGTAAGAGCTTGAATTCTGCTGTTCCAGGTCCGGTATCATTCATGCCAAAGCATAAGAGGCTGAAACAAAACCTGCAACTTGAAAAAAAAAAAATCAAATAATGAAATAAAAAAAGTGTAGTTTTGCGTCTTTCTAACTTTTTTCTATTCTTTGAATAAGATTTCATTAAAGATTTTCAACCTTTCTCTTTCACCATGCTGAATGTTTTTTATTTTAGTACCCAGAGCTACTTGTACCATTTCTGAATGTCCACCACTTTAGTCAAATTATTGTCTTAATTGAAAAGCCATGCTAAAAGGGAAAATACAAAATCTGTATTAAAATTAGGAGTCACTAATTTGGTCTCAATTTGTTTTGAGCAGAAATATAAAGGAAAATAAATAAAAATAAAGTGCCTTGGCTTAGACACATCTGTCTACATCCTCGCCTGACACCCCAATAAGAAATACAGCAGGTTGGCAAATTCCAAGTCGTCAGACCTGTAATCCAGTGGTGAAAATCTGTCTGTCTGTTGCAGAATAGGTGGAGCCCAGTGAAAGTGGTCAGGACAGTACCCTACTTCTCTTCTTGCTTTCAGCTTGCTTTCTGCTTCATTTAGCTACCCAGCCTCTGCAGCCTCACTGGCACAGGAATTGTAGCTTTTCACAAAATAAAACTTTCCTCTTTCCAGGCAACATCTAAAGTACTTAGTAATACACTTAATAATTTTCCTTTCTACCTCACATCAGATGACAGTTTGAAGAGCTGAGGCTGAGGGAGAGGGAAATTCAGGCTAACATTTTTCAGAGAGTCTATTTTGGGCATCAGCTCTGGGTGCCAGGCTTCAGAGAGAGGCTTTGACTTAAAGAGAAATTCTGTGTTCTTACCTCGTGCTCACTCAGGTTTGAACTACAAGATTCAGCACCTCTGTCAGGCTTTAAATGTTTTAGACTGAGTACCCCAATTTAGTTACTCTCTCTGGTAAACTGACCTACATGGGCTGCCAGAGGTCAGATGAACCCACCCAGAGTCAGGCAAGGAAAAGAGTTGTCTGAATGCCCAGTTTTGAGCTTAGCTTTGAAGACTGTCTTCTCAGGCCTCTCAGAAAATCTCTTCTTTAATGACAAGCCAGGAAATCTTTTAACCAGACCTGAACTAAACATTTATGTCCACCTTTTTAATGCCTTCCAGACTAATGATAATATTAAATAGTGGTTTGTGTATTTGACTTTCCTAGATTTGCTGCCTTTGTTCTTTGGCCTTGTTTATTCAATCTAAGTATTTGAAAAATAAAGAGTAAAATATGGATGATTTTGTTGCCACAATGACATGTTTATGCTGATGTATCTGTGCTGTAATCAATTGAAATTTTTCTTTCATTAGTGGGCAATAACTTGAGCAGGATTACTGACTGCACAGGATAGCCAATATACTTCCATAATGCACTCATGAAGTATATGATATGTCCATAAAGCCGAATGTGACTGTTTCCATTACAAGGTAATGGAGAATGATGACACGCATAATTTTGTGGGTTTTTTTTCTCTGTTGATCCCTGAGCAGATAATTGCTCAACAAATTTGCAATACCAGCAAAAAATAGCCATCTTATTCTCAAGGAAAAGGTAGTTTATTGATATTTCAAATGTCAGTCCTACAGATGTATGAAGCTAGTTTTCTCTGCATACAAGATTTCTTCTGCTAGCAGTTGGGAATTAACTACTTCCCACCATGGAAATTAATGTCAGTCTACCAAAGCACAGCAGCCAAGCAATGCAAAACCTCTCCCTTTACTCCATTTTATTCTCCCATCCCTGCTCTAAATGGTACCAGGATTTGCGTGCTCATTGTAAAGATTTTCTTTGAAAATGCAGTAATACAAATGCAACTTAGGCACAGTTAGAAATAGGTTAATTTGTTTTCAATTACTGGTTGCTTTTCCATTCACACCGGACTAAAATCTTTGCTCCTGATACATTACAACAGAAAATTAGTTGGAATGGGGGTGGCCTATTAAAAAAAATAATAAATTAACTTCAAATTACTTGATTTACTTGAGTTGGGATGACAGTGTCCTGTTAAGGCCACAGTATGAAACAAAACCTTGTTTAAGCAGCTGCAGGAAGCTTGCACTTTCCTGTGTCTTGGCTTTAAATTCTTTGTACTTGCTTGCTGCCAGCTTTTTTTTGTCATAGTAATGCTAAGCAGACCTGACCTGGGAAATGGGGATGTGACTAACAAATAAATAGCAAGATTGAAAATAATAAAAAAAAGCATAGTTTATACTTGCTTCTAATCTTGAATTCTGACAGCAGGTAACAGTCAAGTACATTTGCATTATTGTAGTCTCAAAATGTGAAATGTGGGTGCTTTTTGTTATCTGGCAGTGTGGTGTTTTGATGAAGAAGCCAGTTGTTTGTTCTTGCTGTTTGCTGCAGAAATACAGAGCTGATGTCGTAGCAGGGAGAAAAACAACTGGAGGAAATGTTAGATGGAAAAATACTTCAGGTACTGCTGTATGTGGTAGCATGAGTGTTTGAGGTCAGTATTATTCAAACAGTTGGCCAGTTAGATGCTGGCTGTGATGGTTTTCTGCCAACAATGTCTCCTGAAGCCCTTTAATTGCATCACCCCTAGGTATCCACAAGTTTTTTACGGAGAAACATTTACAAAGATGAATGATTTAAGACTGCCTTCAAGAAGACCTTTCACAGCCAAGAGATCTACATACTTGCTAGTGGATATCATCATGCTTATGCATTTCTATGCCACCTCTACATTAATATCTTCCCTTTCCCCCAGTAATGTTGTTGCAAAGTTATAGGCAGTCAGTTCTATACTGGCATAGAGCACATTCCTCCAAACAGACATAGATAGGAGAGAAGCCTGAATTTTGTCTGAGAAGGGAAAAAGATCTCTTCTGCAGAACATTGTGATTCATCTCACTGTGCGAAGATCAGCCAGCCAGCAGGAAGCTGCTGAGCTGCTGAAGCTTTTCTGCATAAGCTTTCTGCTCTGAAAGACACTTTTCTGCTCCTTGATTGGGGTATTGTTGTTCTTAGTCATTGGAACCCAGAATCTCACCACGCTCCTCTGCCATGTGTGTAAGAACACAACTGACTGCTGGGGGAAAACCCAGCTGAAACATAGGTTTTGCTTAAGTGCTGGGAAGTTGTTAGTCATTCTTACCACCTCTGACTGCAAAGTGTCATAAAGTGGTATCCATTTCTTTTGAAAACTGTTTTCCTTACTTATAAGTCTGCCCTGTCAACCTACAGTGAAAAGAAGCCATTGAAGATGCCAGAGATTATTGATCTCTGGTAGTCTGGTGTCAGTTCAAGGAGGAGACGCTTTTTTCAGCAGGTGACAGAGGCTACTAAAAGCTTATGGGATTTTGTGCTTGGTAACTCCTTCTGCCAGGGGCACTGAAGGTTTTCTTCCTGCATTTCAGTTGGGGAAAGCTGAAGAATAAGTGCATTTTTGCATGTGCATTTAGAGATGACCTAAGAGAAACCTAAGGCAAAAAAAAAAAGCAAGCTAGGAAGGCCATGCATCACTTCTTGATCTTGAGAGGTACAGCGTACCCGTAGGTAGCCAGTGTTTCTTCAGTATGTGGAAGTTCACCAGCTGCTTTGGGCAGTCCAGACATACTTTTCTTAATGTCTAAATTAGCCATTTGTATACATTCTCAAAGCAGTTGCTTTCATGACATGGACTTCATAGGAAGTAAATATGCAGAGTTGATGTCAAATGGCAACAAGGACCATTCTGTTTCTTCACTTGTCCTCTCAACTGGCAGGTTAAAGCATCTTGTGTAGTTCAGAGAAACTCAAATGTGAGGCACCTTTAGTGGGCACATGAAGGTGTTGAGCCAATGTTTTGTAATAAGGATGTGTCACGTGGCTCAATGCTCATTTGTTTCTAATGGGTGCAGTACTTACTGAGCTCATCTGAGGCTGGACAGGTCTTGGTGCTCGTATTTCCTGGGCCTACCTGGGAGGGAGAATATAAGAGCATTGCACGTGGTTGGATGTAGTTGTAGGGAAGTATAATCTCAGACACTCCTCAGTGAGAAAATAAGCAAAAAACCTTCTTAGGATTGATAATCTCCATATGCTGGCTCTGATAATGCTACAAGCAGTCTTCTATTCTTTGTTGCTCCCTAAATTAGTAAGGAAATAATTGACCCTTGGGCTTTCACTAGTAAAAATGAATACTTGACATCTTGCATTTGATGTTTGAAAGCCAACATGGGAACCTTCTCAGGATTTACTTTTTGCTTCAATCTTCATTATTTCAGTGGTGACCCTGAAAAAACATCATTTTATAAGCAGAGAGCAGACACCTGCTTCACATCTGTTCCTTCTGTTCATCTGCCTTCTGAAGCTCTTCTCATGTTGTTACAGTTACCCATCTTTTGTGTTCCTGGCCAAAAAGTTTGTGGTTCTCAGTTGTCATTTCAGGAGACAAAAGGATAGCGAGAACTCTCCTGTGACTAGCAAGGTAATGTTAGTTGTGGCTTTTGAAGGTATTACTTCTAGTGCAGAGCATTTTACAGCCTCGGGCATTTAGATAATTTTGACTTCTCTTCTGAGCTCTCCAACCATTCTTCTATTCTGCTGGAGCATCAGCGAGGCAGATGGGCATACTGTATCCTCCTAAGGTGTGTTTTAGCTGCAGTATATGAAACAGAAATTTATTTTTTGCTTTCTTCCTCACCCTCTACTCTTACTGTATCTTTTGTATTAGAAGGAAAAAAAATAGTAACACATTCATGGGACTCAGTGCTTATCATTTCCTTTGCAGAATGTTTATTTTAAGTATGAAAGATTCAAACAATTATCCCTGATATCCTAAGTGTATATTTTACATTTAACTTAAAAAGTGATCTTGTCAGGATTCATTGCCTTGTAATCCATAATGCAGTTCAATATCTAGTAAAATTTACCTGTGTGGAAAGCAGAAAGTCTTTTCTGACTTTATGGTGGCTAGTAAAAAGTGACACAAACCACCATAATATTTTCTAAATCAAGTCTCTTGATACTTTAGTCACTCTGTAATTCTCTCTGACTGACCTGGGCATTTAGTGGGTGTTAGATGGAGATTTAATGCATCTGAAGGATATGTAAAACTGAGCTGTGAAAAGGTGCTTATGTTTCTGGGATAGAGCCTGGATTGTTCCAGGTTTGACACAGTAGATCTCTGCAAGTAACTGCTCTGTTTAGGGACAGCAATTTTTTCAGGCAGACAAATTCAGTGAACGCAGTGCAAGACAGAATCCCTTTGAATTGATTCTGAACTTTGAAAAAATACTATTTGATAAAGCATAGATGCTCAGGTAGATAAACTGTCTTGATAAAAAAATGGTAAGATAAAATAAGTATTACTTTCAATGAGCTTCTGTGCTGCAGTTGACCAGCAGTATGAACCCTGTATTTCAAATTAAAGAAGTAATGATGTCACAAGTAGTGTACTGTTGTCCATTGGCTTTTGGAGGGCAGGTCTGTCTGAAAGTTGGGATCTTCTGTGATGCCAGGATTATTAAAACAAAAAAAGAAGAAGCAAAAAAAAAGAAGAAAGGCGTAATGCGATTGACCTCTCATGCCATCATCTGTTTGCCTTGTCTATCAAACGATTGCCAGCCAGCCAGGTGGGAAATGTTTTTAGTGTTCTGGAGAGTTTGCAAACTCTGCGTTACAGGTGTTGTCTTTCAGATGTCTTTTAGTTCAAAAGATGGGATTATCCACAATAGCAGAGTGAGAGCAGTGGTATGCTGTTATTGTTCTATTAGCAGGCACGGGAGAGGAAATCTCATTATTATGATAGGCTTTGAATCTTAAAATTCATAAAACACTGTCTGCAAGGAGGAGACGAAAGAAAATAAATGGGATGCTACAGTCCTCTGTTTCTAGCTCATGTAAGTACAGGATCTGTGAAAAGTCCTAATTTCTGGAAAAGAAGGAATGTTTATTATAAAGAGCCTCCAGCAGATGAACAGAACAAACATCTGGTAGCCTGTGTAAGGAAGGTTCATTAAACCAGTTTATTAATGCATATCTAAAATAGTCAAGATTGCTTCATAACTAACTAATCTTTTTAGAGTTCCTTCCCTTCCATGGGAGTACACCCTTATTCAAACCTTTCTTATAGATATCTTTACTTCAGTAGCTGTTACTTCCAGTGACTTCAGTGACCCAAACAACTTATCCTGAGACAAGATACTGTCTAATTGAAATGACAGGAGCCAGACTGACTAGGATTTTACATGTCTGCCATTTCCACCACACAGACACCTCAGAGTCTGGAGGGTGAAGTTTTTGAACTGTCCCAGATCTTCAAGGATGTCCCTTTATCCATCTGAAAAATTCTTTGTTCCATTTCATCATGGGTTATTTCAGGTGGTTCCAAGCAAGGCAGTGGAGCATGACAGGGGCACCAAAAGTACTGACTCAGATTTCCAAAAGTACTAACTGCTGCTCCTGCATGTTGGTTTTCCTGAATCATATATTTTAACACCTGGGTGAATAACTCTTTGTAATTATATGACAATTAACACTAGTTTAGTAGGAAACAGTAGTCATTACAGAAATGAGTCACCGTACCATGAATTGCAGGGCTCAACAGCTTTTCAAACATCAGGCCTTATATAGTGGAAAGGAAAAAGCCTGGTTCAGAATATAAAGAGGGAGAGCAAGTACCTTAACAGTGATAAGTTGAACAGAAAATGAGGAGAGACAGGTTGGAAGATAAGTGTAGGAAAGGCAGATGAATCACTGAGTTGATAAGAACGACAGATTCAGTGTCATAGCCAATGCCTGCTCCATGGAACAAAAGAATTAACAAGGTAGTAAATGTTGTAAACACATCTTATATAAGACCTAGTGTTTTGTGTTAAAGAAAGGTTTATTATGGTTACCTTAAGGAAATTTGCATGAAGAAGAAAGAAATTTTAGAATAAAAACTTCACCCAGTGCTTTAGTGCTACAAAAAGAGACTCAATTGAAAAAAATGCATTTCATTTTGGAGTAAAAATTTGACTCATGCTTTGAAAAAAATTGCTATGGTGATAGCAAATTAAGCGTACAGAATGTTTGGGTTATTTATAAAGTTGAAGAGACAGGTGACTCCAAACTGTAGAGAAAATAAAGATTTAAATGCTATAACATTAATTTTTCAAGCATAAGCACTGTAGTGTGTGATAAGAAGGAGCTGTATGATAAGAGTGCAGGCTTTATAAAACTCTACAGTAACTACTGGAACCAATAGGAAGGGCTGTTGTTTATTGTTAGAGCATTATTAATAGATATTAAAATATTGGTTGTTTCCAGGTGGCTGTGAAGGTCTTGCTGAGACTCTTGTTGCAGATTAGCAAATTCTATAAAGGCAGAAATAAACATACCCAACCAGTTAGGATCACTGCATCTCAAAATGGACTTTCTTTGTTTATTTTAACAAATCTCCTTAGTTTTAACTGGGTATGGTCCCAAACTTGAACCCTGGGTCTGAAATCCCTAAGAAAAATCTGGAGTTTGGACTTCACAGATTTTATTTTCTTAGTTAGAAAACGCTTTGAGACTTCTGCCCCTGCTGCATATTTATTCATGAGAAGGTAACAACCCTTTTATATTAGGTGTTATATAAACATGTGTCAAAGACCCAACATTATTTTTTATTGAGCTGCAAATAACGTGTGCAGTTTGGCGTAAATTTTTTTCTTTACTGAGTCCTGCTGGCACGCTGATTCCCAAACTGAAAAGGAAAGAGAGGGTCTGAGCTGAAAGCAGCACGCAAGCTTCCAACCAGGGGGAAAAATGGCCCCAAAATACTCAGCTGCCTTTTCCTCACTTTGCTTCTCAGCCTTCCTGATTAAAAATCAACTGCATGTACGAGGTGCCTTCTTTAACAAGTGATTCCTGTACGGTGTGGGAATCGTCGTCTGGTGGTGAGGTGAGGGTGCACAGGGTCTTGGGGAGCCCATGGGGAGCTGGGAGAAGAGGAGAATGTCTGGTTGTCTGCATGGGCATTTCACAACAAGGGCATCCTTCCTGGGATGAAGCTCTCCTGGTCCTTGGCTTCTGGTGGGAACATGGGGCTTGTTGACTTTTCACTTTGGGGAGTTGCCGTGTTATACTCTTAAGCATCTGGAACTCTTCCTTAGTCTCAATTAGAAATTTATAAGCAGGTTTTATAAATATAGGTCTTAATCAGCATTGTAGCCTTTTTTCCTTCAAAGAACAAGTGAAAAGTGCTGAGGCAGCACCTGGAGTTTGAAAAAGAGCGTTTTAAATCTGATGTAGAGCTTCCCAGTGGAATTTGGCTTCAAAGCCTCAGAATTTGGGCCTGATTTGTAGCAAAACTAAATATTTCACAGGAAAGATAGTAGTTGTTGGTACAAACGAATCCAGCTCTTTAGCTGGTTACAGTTTGCCATTTTTTCCTATTTACTGTGGATTTTTTCCCAATCTGGAGTACACCAATAAAATTCATGTGGCTATAGGGCTTTCTGAACTAATTCTGCAAAGCTAGTTAAGCTTTTCTTTTTTAGCATGATGCTGATGGCATTGATAATGATAAGTACAAATGAGGAAGCAGATCAGAGTTTTTAAAACAACAGATTAGAGTAATCGTGGTGTAAACATGTAATACAGTGGAATAATCCAATGGCTTTCCAGTCTGATGGACTTTTCTTGCTGATTGCATTAATCTTTCTTCCAAATGTAGGTGGGATAGCCTGGTGCCTGTCTTGGTAATATTCTTTGGTGGTTTTACATGATCAATTGCTTGTTAACTTTCTTACTCAGAAGGCAGTAATTTGTGATGCTACTCTTTTAAAGGCTGTCCTTGATCTCCTTTTTTTCCAAGAGCAGCTGACATTATTTTTTATACTGTCTTTTCAGGTAATACGTTTTCTAAAACACTGTTGGAAGAATTTTGTTGGTTTCCCATTTATCACTTGCACTGTAGTTGCCAGGAAATTAGATGGGTACTGTGGGCTTGTATAATGCTTTAATTATTTCCCTGGTTTTCTGTCATATGATGTAGTCTCATATTTGAATACTAAAGGCAGGAAAAGAATTTCAAGCTTTTTAAGATCACCCCCCTCTTCACTGGAAGAAGAAAGGGAAAAATCTTCTGCACACATAGAAGTGAATAGAGAATTGTCAGCATACTAAGTTCATTTTTTCTAGTGTTTGCTTTTTAATCCTTGGTGAATGCCTGATTCAGAATTTAGTGATGGGGAAAAGCTTAAAGATAAATTATATTTCTGTTGCTGGGAAGGAGGCACTCAGTAGCTTGTTAAAAACTGACATTTCCTCTGCCACGTAGATTTGGTTGGTTTGTTTAATAGAGCACTTAAGTGAATTTTTATGCATTGGGATTTTCTCCAACGTTGAAGATGATTTTGTTCAATTGGATGTTTAAACATTTGAAAATTGGAATAAGAAAAGCAGCATTGTTAAGGGTCCTGGCTAGGATTTTAAAGAGAGGAACAGCTCATAGTGTTCCTTATTAAATTTAATTAATTGCTACTCGTAGGCAATACGACTGAATTATTGTTGCAGCGAGACCAATAACTTACAAAATTTGGAGTTCTGTATGTTCAGACGTCAGCTAGAGCTTTATCTAAAAGCACTTTGATTATTTAATTTAAAAAATTATTTTTTACTTTATTTCAAATGGTATTGAAAAGCATCTCATTCATGGATTTTGAAGTGCTTTTGGTGTTTCCATGACTAAATCTTTGGTAAGAATTTAGTCAGGTTTTATTGGCAGTTAAAATCTTTACTATTTGGTACCTGCCTAATGGTGAGATACATGCTGTTAATTTGATCTCAGTCTGTTTTCTGTTGCACAGATGTTCACATTAGCAAATCATGATTATCTACCAGTAATCAGCGCTTCTATCAGAGAAGCCAATATAGGAGTGGGGAGCTAAATGGGTGTCTGAAGTCTCATCTTATTCTAGAGATAGTCTTTCCAAATGAGCAATAAAGAGGACTGTGTGAGGAAATGTATCTTTGGTGCATCTCAGATGTCTGTTCTACAGCTAAAGGGAATACTTCAGCCTGACCGTTCACTCGCTCAGCACCGAGCCTGTAAGTGTTGAATAATTATTTTGAATGAATAGCACAGGGAGTTAAATCCTTCTGACTCAGTTATTTCTCAAGTGAAGTCTGAGAAAGTCTGTTTCCATAGTGAATGTGAACATGAGTTTGAAGTAATGTAGTTATGCAAACCTTTGTTATGATCAGATGAAACCTGAACAAACTTTTTAGAAAGATTTGCCTTTGATTATGAAAAAATGAATCAAAAAAATCCTGACCTTTGGCTGAAAACTGAAGTGAATATACACAGTGGCTACCCTAAGTGTTCCTGTATGTAAGTGTGCATGCACACTTTTTTCCAAGTGAAACTTGGAAAATGTATAAAATGGAGACTTTACTAATTTCTGCAAGTTCTGTCTTCACTGCATAAGGCATAATTCTTTTGGGCTTACTTAAAAAATGGTGAAATTAATATGGCTCCCACAGGTAAAATTCTGGTCAGAGTGAACTTATTAGCAAAATTCCCATGAATGAGGTGGGGATAGAATTTCACTGAGACACAAGACACATGAAATCCAGTGCAAGGTTAAAAAATAAAGCAGGAACCTAAGTAATATTTAAAAAAATATGTGTGATTCTCATAAATTTAATATTCTTATTAAAATAAAACATTTTTATTTTTCTTCAAACTAAGCCAACTCTCTTCAGGCAAAATTACTAGGTTAAAGCAGAGTGAGTTGGTTTATAGAAATTAATTGTTCACACTGTTCATAAAAACAATTAGTAATGCACTTAATAGACACCCCCTCAGTTTAACAGCCTCTCTGTGTCCATTTACGTTTCCGTTAACAGGATAAAATGGGTCTTTCATACAAAGTATTGAAAGTGTTAACCCTAAACAGATGAGGTGTTCATACAATTCTCATTCAAGTCACTGAATTTTGAATAACAAGATCCTACCTTTATTTAGTTTCAGAGTGAGGTGGCAACATGCCTTTTTGTTTTTAATTTGTCCTGTGTGGTGACTTACAGAAAGAGGTGGAGATGCTCTCTCTGTTGCTCTCTGATGAAGGGAGAGCTATCAGCTCCCATACTGTGTATAGACAGGATTATTGAGAAATGTAGCCCAACCCATCAGTAGGACTCCAGCAGTGAAAGAAATCCTTTACGGCTTGTTCCTAAGTTCTCGACTTAAATGCTCCCTGGGGCTGACCACAAACCCCGTTCCAGGTCAGTCTGCCCTGGAGAGGCAGGGAGGAGCAGCCAGCCTGCTGGCCTCCTCCATCACCACTGCTGGGAGAGATGTGCTTTGAGCATGGGAATCTGTCCTGGTTTGAGCCAGCATGAAGCCACTTCTCCTTTCTCATTCCTTACTGCTGTTCAGGAGGACAGAGCCATGGACAATGCTGTGTCCAGCTGGGACTGAATGACTTGTGTAGTTGTAACATGTATTTGGGAACGGGGAAAGGATCTGCTTTTCCAAAAGTGGTCCCACAGGTACCTGCAGAAAGACCTGTGTGAGTCCATGAAGCGGAGTGAAGCGAGCAAACCATTCTGCACTTGGCAAGTGCTGGAGCTCGAGGTGGGAGGGGGCCCCGACTCCCTGACCCTTCTGCTGAGTGGAAAGCTGCTGGTAGGACCAGGAAAGAAAGTCTTCCTGTATTTTCCCTCTGCTTTCTCCATGAAAGGCTAAAGACAATTTCTCAGCCCATAAGGAGAAACAAGAGAGACTGATGCTTTCTGGGTTGGTTCTTTCATATTTTAATAAGAGTTTCTTTCTTTCTTTTTTTTTTTTAATAGCCAAACTTGATTTCTCCCTGCTGTGTGAAGAGAGAAGACTGTCTCAGCAGAGAGGAAAATGAGGCATCTTGATAAGCAAATGAGGATAGAAAGTAATCCTCATTACATTTATTTCTGCTGTTCACCACTGCTCAAGAAAGTAGCTATTACTGGGGATTGGCGTGTAGTTTTTTGATAAAATGTATTTTCCTTGGTAGTGTTTTAGCAGTTGTCAATTACAAACCATTTTTACTTGGTTCTGTCTCTCCTTTCTTGCCTTACCTTCATCTCTGCTTCTCATTTCTTTCATAATTGATCTAAACAGCTTTCCACAAACCCTGAGAGATCATACCCTTCAAAGCTGAGTAGCATTTCTTAACTCTTGTACCCCTCCTAGAGAGCTGCCAGGAGGTTGTTTTACATTTGAAGAGAAGATTTTTTGTTTCACCTCAGAAAGTATTTTTAGTTAAACATTTTACCTCTTGGTGATTTCAGATGGTCTTTACTAGATCTTTAGTAACATACATGGTAATATGTTTTATTTTAAGTTGTTATTTGTAGTTTTGCTGTAATTTGGAGACAGCCAGAGGCTGTACCTCCTGTAAGAAAAATCTTTTTATCCCTAACAATAAGGAACTTGCTCTCTTAACTGCATGTGACATAATGTTGTGAGCTTAAACACTAACCTGAAAGCTGTTAATCAGACTTCTGGTTTCAAACAACAAGGGCACAATTCACAAGTTAAATTTAGGTGATAGCATTAGGTAGTTAGCAACTGGGTTTAATAGACGCTGCCATTGCATGTTTGATTATGACTTTACTGGTTGATAAAATGCTTTGAGATTCTTTGTTTTTTAGTCCTTATGTTGGCTAAGAATTGTTTAGTTATGAACTCTAAAAGCCTGATCAATCATTTTGTTAAAAATACGCATAATGAGGTAGTGCTAACATTTATTTTTGCCCTGGTGTTAGGAGCACAGAGGCTAGCAGGGCAGCTTTTGCATTTCAGCATCCTCCTAGCTCCTGTTTCTGGCAGATCATAGAAGTTTCAGAAATACTTTTGCTTCCAGCCGTTGTCCTGCTAGCACTCCTTTCTCCCAGTCTGACTGGAGTGGGCAGTGCAGCACAAGGCAGAGTCACTGGGGTGACCGGCTGTGGTTGGTAAGGCAGGCACAGCAACTCCTCAGGGAAGCTCTGTCTGCAGTAGCAGAGCTCTCTGTGGCTAACCTCGTGAGAAGAATGGAAAGTATTTGCCCTTTGCTTTGACAAGCTGGAGAGGATCCTATTTTCCCTATGTTTTCTAAATAGAATAAATTCACATCTTGCAGTTTTAAATGTTGTTGTCATTGGTTAGTGGAATCTGCAGTAATTTTGTTGTCATGCAGACACTGTGGGATCGTGACAGCATATGTCTGTCTTCACCCAACAAGCAGGCAGAAACTCTCTAGCATGCATTTTTTCCTACTCCTATACTGTGAGAGTGGAAGAAGATGCAGTACCTGCAAATGATTCCTAACTGTGGTCTTCTTGGTGATGGCTACTGAAAGTTCTCTAAGAATACTCCTGAAGTTGATCACAAGCCTCATCCGAGATCATTGTCAGGAGCAAAGAACTCTTCTCTGGCCACATTAAAATAGTTTTTGAAATCCTTTTGCCTAGTCTTGTAATACATTAAGTTAGTGTCACACAGTACATTAGTGTTGTTCCTTGTATGTTGTTTCTTCTGGGAAATGTCTTTTGGAAAGCCTCCTCCTCAGAGATTTGGAGATCTTCTTGGATGTCCAACTGACAGGAGCAGGATTTTAAACTCAGAGATTTCAGCTCTTTCACATACTTATTTTACACATACAAGGAAACACATCGGATTTAATTGTAAACGGCTTGTGGACTCTGTGTGTGTTTGGATGGGTTGTGCATGTTCATGTACCAATAATGTCTTGGTAACTACCTAACTTTCTATTTAAGGTTTTACAGTCATATTCTTGGCATTCATTTCTCTGCGTTATTAATGAAAGTTTTAGCTATGAGTGGAAATATTTCTAGGAGGAGATTTCCATGAAAGTTGTGTTAAATTTCATGCTTCCAAAAGTGAGAAGTGAATGTGTGTGAACTATACACATGCAGAAACTGTAAAAAAAAAAAAAAGTTTGTAATCTAGCTACTGCTCTTTATTAAATATTTGCTATTGGATTATAGTTTCCAGCTGTGTATCACTTCACGTCTTTAACTTTTGGACGGAAGTTTTCCATGTGGGCTGCCCATGTTCCTGTATGTTTTAATTTTAGCCAAAATGGCTGCACAGTTTCCAGTAATGGGATTAATAAAAAGCATATTTTGCATTTGTGAAAAAGAAAAACTCTGGAGATGTTTTTTGGAGAAGCTTATGATCCTCCCTTATTTAGAAGTTTGGCAGAAATTTGGTTTTTGCTTAACTTTACAGTGCTACCAATAAATACTAGTAAAATGATGCTTGTTTCACCTGATGTGCCCACATCAAACTGATGCAATGAAGAGCTCCATTTAAAGCCCAGAAGGTACATGGTTTTCCTGTCAGATCAGGGTCTGAACAGAGTTGTTAACCACGATTGAGGCCATATGTTGAGGACAAGGAGAAAAAGCAGTATCAGACATGAGTATTTAATTTCTGAAGGCATTTTTATCCTGGGCTGTGAGGAAAAGCAAATTCTGTAAAATAAATGCTGTGCTGGGGAGTCTTGGAAGGATAAGGTGAACATGAACAGGTTTGAACTTCAGGATGCTGGATTCCAGGCCTTAGGTCTTGAATTCTGCTATGAAACTGTCAGTTTTACTAGCTTAATGCATATTCCCTAATAGAGTAGGGACAACACAGTCATTTTTAGGAATTTGACTTGAAAATCTTAATATGTTCTCTGTACTTTGTCTTCAAGAGTATAATCAGAGAAAGAAATGTTTCACTACACTTGTATCAACATGAGGCTTACATGACTCTAGTGTTTTAGGGAGTTGGAGCCCATGGAGAAATTTTGCAAGTCTTGTCAAACTTAAACTAGAAAGACCAACTTTTTCACTTTTGTTTATATTTCTTGATTGTGTGTGCATTATTTATAGTTGGATTTTGAAAAGTTAGAGTGATTCCTTAATTTTGTGAAATCAACTAACAGCATTCTCTGTGCAAGGATCTGGCTAGGAATAAAGGAAAAAATTCTTTGCATTTTACATATCTCTGAAATAATCTTCAGTGAGATTTTTCAAGCTATGCTGTATAGGTTTTTTTACACTTAAAAATGAGTGAATATTCTGGAGACTAAATGGAGAATATTAATTCCACATAAACATATTTAAGCAACCATTTATTTACTCAGGTAGTTGGTTTTAAGAACTGAGTAAATTGTGTTCAAATAAGTTGTATGAATAAATGTAAGCTTGAATAATGCTTTTATATATATATATAAAGTTATTTGCCTTTGATGGTCCAGCAAACCAGCATGTGCTTCCAGTCCCTTCTTTTACCCCTTTTGGGGAAAAGCCAACATGGTTCATGAGTTGGGATGCAGCACAATTTATATACATTCAGAAAAAAATAAAATAAAATGGAAGAGTGATGCCAGACCTTATTTGTTAACAAAGTGAAGCATGATTTCAGAGACGCTTCTTGTTCTTCACTTGCTTGAAATAGTTTGTTTACAAATTTAGCCCTAGATGTGACAGCTGGGTATTCTAGATGAATACACCAGAAACGTGCAACTTGTGCTTCCAGAAAATGCAGGTCAAAGCATTGTAATGTTGCTTCTGAAATGCTCTAGTCATCATGTGAGGGTTTGACGAGGTGTGACTTGTACTGTGCTATGGGTTGTGCTCCACATCTGGGTGGACATCTCTGGGACTCCAGAAACATCAGATCTCCACTGATAATATCCCCATGGATCCTTCCTGGTGTGAGCTGGGTGGAGTTTGGTGAGGAACTGGATTTCACCAGCATTTCCCACCAGGCTGTTGGTGCCCAGGAAGGGCTTGCCAGCACAGTGAGCTCCACCAGCCTTAGTAAAGTTGACTCCAGGCAAAGTAGTGCCTCAGGGCTGAAGAGAAGCCATCCCAGTTACAGACCTTTATACCTATAGGCCTGTGGTAGCACAGATATTTTGTTAGAGATGAGGAGAAGGATTGCAACCTCAGGGACATTATGGTGCTGGCGAAAGCTGCTGGTATCCATGTGGCCTCTGCTGCTTGTCTGTATTTCTACGTCTGTCTTCAGACCCCTCAAATGACCAAATCCAGATCACGTTCAGCTTTAGTTATGGGAGAAAGATTGATGTAACCTGTAAAGTATTGAAGTAGCCAGAGTATGGTACTAAACACTGGAGTTTGTTTAAAAGCTCACCAAGGAGATGAAAAGCTCCCTTGTTTGCTGGCTGCCACTTCAAGTATTGTTTTCTTAATTTCTAGTAGCAGTCTTCAGACTTCAGAGGCCTCTGATTTTAGTGAAGGAAACAGGGGCACAGTCAAGCCTATGATGCCTGATGGCTTCAGAGAAGAATTTTTCAGCATTTTTATTAATGATGGGCTCTTAAAGCACTATGGAAAATTAAATGACAGTCCTAGGATCTTGAGAACCACCACCACCTTTGTTATTCTCTGAATGAGCAAGTCCTGGTGTAAGGAATTTTTTTTTGGCAAAAACTAAACTAGACTTCAATGAGCTGACGCTGGCAGCACAGTAATAATGATAAACTTTATAAAGCAAAGTGTCTCTTATTAATGTGCTAGAAAGCACTCTAGAGATTCTCAGTTCTCAAATTAAGCTATAAAAGATAATAGAAGAGCTTATCAAGTTTTTGCACAGTGAATGATTTCATGGCCATGGCTTTGTTTGTTTTAATGATGTGAGCAGAGGGCATTTGCCCGACATCTCCAGCATTCCCAAGGGGAAGAGGTGCAGCAGTTAAATTTTATAGTTTCACTGACATTATAGGTGTGCATTTTTTTTGCAGCTGTAATATGGTGTACTTTATAGATTGTAAGTAAGTTTTGGACATAAAAACTTCAGTAAGGAAACAAAACTGGAAGTTTAGTTCTTCTGTGATTCAGATTGTTGCAGAAATAAATACATTTATTTCCATTACATAATGGAGGGGGATGCTACAGGAACATGGGGGGACTTTTTGTAAGGGCATGCAGCAATAGAACAAGGGGTAATGGCTTTAAACTAGAAAAGGGGAGATTTAGGTTAGACATTAGGAAGAAATTACTCACTGTGAGGGTAATAAGTCACAGGAACAGGTTGCCCATGGAGCTTGTGGATACCCCCTCCTTGGAAGTGTTCAAGGGCAGGTTGGATGGGGCTTTGAGCAGCCTGGTGTACTGGGAGGTGTCCCTGCCCATGCAGGGAGGTTGGAACTAGATGATCTTTAAGGTCCCTTCCAAACCAAACTATTCTGTGGTTATACATTTGCAGAATAGTTGAAGGCTGTGACTCTTTAGTGGCATCCATAATCTTAATGTAGTTCTCCATGGACCAAATTATTATTACAAGTGGTGATGTTTTGCTGATGAGCTCATCCAAGGAATCAAGAATCAGTTGTGACTAGAGACTGAGTGATCCCCCCCTCCATTTCAGATGACCTTTTTGCCTTTGCAAAACCAAGCATAAGCAAATGATTTTGGACTGTGTTGTGATGAAAGGCCACTTTGTGCTGCCCCTACCCAGTCTGAAGTAGGGAATTTTCCAGCCAGCTAACTGGAATATCAGAGAAAAGTCTTATTTTTAAAAGTTAGATTTGAGGTACTGCTATCAGATTTTAATTTGAATACTCTGTGTTCACTTTTTGATATTTTAGTAGGTGAGGTCTCCTTTGCCTCTCTTCCATTCGCTTTTGTGATAAAATTGACTTACTAATTTCAGCAAAACTATCTGGAGGAGGACTGTATTGTATTGTTGGGAGGTGATTTTTTTCTTCTAAGTGTAAACTAGTTTACTCTTGAAGCAGAAAAATGTCTGCACTGATGCCATGAAGGGCTCTAAAGAACATATATTGCAGGCATGGTTTGCTTACAGGGCTTTATACAGACATTTACACACAATTGTGTACACAAATACACAGACAATTTTCAGAGATGTTTTGCATAGATTTTACAATGATGAGAGATCGTTGCATGTTGCTGTCATATGGAGAGGCTCCAAGAAAGCTCCTCTGAATTGGAAGAAGGAATGTGGTTTCATTCATTAAGAGGTAGAAAATGTATTTTTTTTTTCTCTTAGCTGAAGTTACCACGTGTCAGACTGTTCAGGGGCTTTGAACAGATAGATTTTTCAGACTAGGAAAATATTTACAGTGGTATTGGCTTTTGTAATTTAGCAGATTTGTCTGTTTTTTGAAGGAAGGATTAAACTGAAATGAGGAAACTAAATCCCTTCTCCCTTACAGGGGTGGAGGTCTGTCTATTCTAGCCGTGAGCACTACTCACTTCCCTTTAAAATGCTCATGCATTGCCCAACTGCTCTTGTGTGTTTCAATTAAAATTTGGCGTTGTCAGTTCAGATTTGTTCTAAGTGCTGCTTGGTGGTTTACATTATGCAGCTGAGTAGTGGAAGGCAAAGCATATGTGTGTGAAAAAGCATTAAGTTGGGAACCAGAGTTGAACTGCATTCAGTTTTTGCCGATGCTGCTTTTACATTTGTGCTATTTTAATAATTTCCCAAAGTGATAGTGTTACTAAAAGAAAATAGCTCTCTCAGCTGACATTTTTCATGTTTGCTTCCAGCTACAAGGTAAATTTATTTTGGCTATTTGTTAAAAATCCACACTGTTCTGTCTGCAAATGCATATTTGTTGTTTTTTTTTCCTTGTCTGTTCTGTATGTTTTTTAATAAAAAGGCCCAGAGCCTTTTTTGAACTCTAAAATAAGTTTAGAGCTTCAGTCTTGCCAGGAAGTCTCAACGGATAGAAAATGGGTTTTATTTTGATGTATTTTGGTGTATAACATGTTCTAAAAAAGTGCAAAACAGACATTTTGTTGGTAATTGAGTTTTAAAGTTGTAAAGATATACAGGGTTGAAAATGGCCCATTACAAATCAATAACGTGTATTGAATTAACATGCTAGGGTTGGATGGTTTGGTTTTGGTTCTGTCATCATCGAATAATGCTGTCTAGCTCTGTGCACTATTGCCACAGAACCTGTGGGTTCTGGAATGACCATCCTCCATCAGAAAGGACTTCTGACACCTTTGTGTTCCCTTATGTGAGCGGTGTGAAGAAATACTACACACCCTGACAGAAAGCGAGCGCTGTTTGCAGGGTCAGCATCCAGCCCCACAGGTTTTACATTTTAAAAGAATGTGAAACATGGATATTTACTTGGATGGTAATTAATTTTGAACTGTGTACTGAAGTATTTGGCACATTTAGAAGTGTTTTACAGTCAAGGTTTCAGTTTGTTTCTGAGAAATTTTGTAGTTAACCCAGTTTCTGCTCTTGATGCATGAGTGACTGGGTACCATATGATGAACTGCATTATGTAAGATGCTCAAACTGTTGATCCAAAATTCTAGCTATTTAACTCTTCTGGGATCTTAGTGTTTCTTGTTTTATTTTTGTCCTGTTTTCTCTTTTCAGTATTTGAAGTGTTGATATGAAGCCCTTTTCTGCCAGTGCTGTTAGCAGAGAGAACTTCTACACAGCCATATGCCTGTTCCTTGGGCATGGGAAATGGGTTGCACTGTCGGGAGCTTTTAACTATGTGGTAGATTAATACAGGTGGGATTTTTCCTGTTTTCCCCTCTGTTTCCTCTAAATAGGTTTATGTCTTGCAGCAGGATATAGTGGAATAAGAATAATCAGCATCATTAGTTCCAGCTGCTTCCTCAACAGAAAAACTGCCATTTATTTGGATGAGCTTTGCTGTCTCTTCAATATGTCAAGAGGAAGACAGTTTCTTCGCTTCCGTGCATCTTCCCCCCCGAAGCTGTTTGATTCTTTATTGTATTTTATTATTAAGACCAACGCAGTCTTAGCTGTAGGGCTGCAATGCAGAAAGCAGATGATCCTAGTAGAAAACATTCCATGATATTGGAAGCTTAATTATCAAAGGCACAAAGTCAGACTCTCATTACATTTTCCACTTATTTAAAAGAAAAGCCAAAAGTATTATTTGTTTTTATGGTAAGACTGACAGCTGGGAATTATAAAGCTGCAGTTCCATGGCTGAACAACGAAGGTAATGATTGTTCATCTGCAGAGGTTGATATTTTCTTCTAGTATGAGACTGCAGTGTTTCTGTTTGTAGCTGTGAAACTTTAATTACAATTAATAATTATTTATAAATTATGTCTCTGTAGACCTTTCCTTTAGAAATCTGTGTTTTTATTGGCATAGGGTTGTGAGAGGAGAAGACTGGCAGGTAGGCTTGAAAGACCACACATAATCTTATGGGTATTTGAAGTAATGGTTCTGTTTTGGCACTTAAAAGGATATTGTGAAACACAAAACAAGGCCAGAGAGGTCAGATTTCCCTAAATGTATGGATAGTATGAGAAGAGAACACCTGAATGGGATGTTTCCTTGGGAGAGACAAAATGGTGCAGTTTTCTTGATAAAAATACAAATTTTTGAGTTGTTTGGTCAAAAACCTTGAAGTTATTTTCCCCCCAGTTAATACAGAAGGTGCTGTTGTTGGTCTTGGATTGCTAACATACTTCTTTAGTGACCTGCAGTTTCTATGCCTTAGTTGCATCCAGACACTGTATGTGAACATTAGCAAGAATGGTTTTAAAATATTGCAGGGTTATATTAAAATATATTTTTTACTTAAAATGTTGGTAGAAAATAGATAGGGCACTAGATTAAAAAAAAAAAAACAACAACACATACCAGGTTTTCTTGGTGAGTTATTTGCTTTTGCCAGTCAGGATTAGAAATGGTTCCTGAATTACAGCTGAAGTGAGGGAGTCAAAATTCTGTTCTTATATTCGTGCTAAACAAGAACATCTCAACTAGAGGAATTTCACAGATTTAACTGATAACAGCATTACTTCCCATGCCTTTATGCAGTTTGTTTATGTAAAAAGCTGTCTTTCAAGGACAAGAAAAAAATAGCCTCTTTGCTTTTGTATGTTGAGTAATGAGGGATTTGAGAGAATGAACTGTGTAGTTCTCTGGAAAATGAGATTTCACTGATCACCTCAGGATACTGCTTCCCAGCTGTGCTCTCCCCTTGGATTTTGTTTTATTTTGTTAATTGTTTTCCAGCAGATTTTTTTTGAAGAAAGCCAGGCTTAAAAGAGAGCATGCATTGTTGGTATTGCCTGGAAATAAAGAATCACTGGCCTCTTACTTAGCTGAAGGGTTTCTTTGGCATGATTTTATAGTTCTAATGGAGTTGTTTTGAATTTGCCAAATGATACACTCACTGGAGAACAAAATTGAATTAATCAAACCTATGCTTTAGCTTTTTCTCTCTGTTTTACCAGTAACATCTCTGTTCCCTAAGCATTTTGTAGCTCCTTAATCCACAGGTAGAAGTAACACACCCAAAAATGCAAAGCCCAATCCCCCAAGTACAAGAAAAAGATAAGAAATGTTAAATAATTATTTTATTCCTTTTCCAGATTGAAAGTTGGAGTGACATTGTATAGTTAGCTGTGACTAAGAATTGCTGTTGCAATTACTCATCCCCCACTGCCTGTGGGCCTTAGAAGTACACACATTTAAATGCTGAAGGAGTGCTTCCCTTTGTGTTGTCTAGGTTATGTAGTAATAAAGCAGAGTTAATTTTCCTTGGGCTGGAATGGGCAAAACCCCCAGGGACTCAGGTGAAACTGCTGCTTGGATGTGGCTTCTGATACAGACTCTGTATTTATCTAGTTGTTACCTAGTGTCATTGCAGGGATAAAATTCAAGTAGATGCTCTGGAAGGCAGAGCATCTAGAGAACATGTAAAGGCAACAGTTTGGTTTCCAGATTGTTGCTTTGTGTTCAGAGCTCAGTCATAGAATCATGATGGAGATAAAATTTCAACTTGCTGGCTTTGTTAGATACTGGGCAAACTGGAGTCCTGGTCTTAACTGAGGCAAACAGGAGTGCAAAACTCTGTTGATTCATGTAGATTGTTGTGGTTTAATGTGAAAATCAAAACTGGTTGCATATGGCTCAGCAAACCCCAGGATTTTTCAGTCATCTAAAATCTAGTGCAGTTCTATAGGAAAAGTTTTAGATATTTTTTGTAACAAGGATCCTTTCTAGATACAGTCATACATCTTTCTAAGTTTTCTATTGTACTGGAAGGAAAATGGACTTGTGCAGTATGTGGTCTATATAGGCAGCCTGAAATAGTTGCAGATCTCCTTTAGGTTAGAAGAGGCATAGACACACACCTGGCCTCTTGAACTGACTGCAGCTCTATTGCAGCATGCCAGTGTCTCCCGTGCTGCTCCCAGTGGCACTGGGAACACCCTGCAGCTGATGTGCCTCGTGCTGTCTTGTGGTTTCTTTAAACTGTGTTTTGCTTGTCTGGACACTGCTCCATTTGCATTTCTTTGTGCAGCACGCAGATGATGTTGGCTCCTGAGACACTGTAAATAAACCAGATGAATTACTGTGGTGTGGCTTGATTCCCCGGAAGCTACAACAAGCTTTGTGTAGTAATGTGTATAAAATGCTAGCAGGCCTTTCTCCTAAATTCCTTACTCTCCTGAACAGCTGCTGCTTCATAGCACTGACCGATACAGCCTTCTAGAAAATTAGGAAGGTCTTATCAGTTCTTCTTCAATTAATATGGTGGCAGTTTATACTCATTCAGTTGTATAATTCATGTTCTCTTCTTTAGCAGAAGAGGATTTTCTTTGGTCATGGCCCATGTGCAAAGGATGCTATATCCTTCTTGAGAATGGCTGAGCAGCTTCACTTCTCAGCGGTGTACATAGCAAACCCAGGTGCTGTACAGATAGTAGTTTTATTCTCCAAGATAGTAGTTTTATTCTCCAACAGCTTCCACACCCCTTGGGTGTCTCTTCAGCACCAGTTCATTTTTCATTATAGCTTGCACAGGTTCACTGTTCTTCTCTGCATTTTCCATTTGCTGAAATCAGCATGTGTTGTGCTTTGCCATAGAATCATTAAGGTGGGAAGGGACCTTAAAGATCATCAAGTTCCAACATCCTGCCATGAGCAGGGGATCCTACCACTACACCAGGTTGCACAAAACCTCATCCAACCTGGCCTTAAAAACCTCCAGAGATGAGGCATCAACAACCTCCCTGGGCAACCCATTCCAGTTCCTCACCACCCTTAGAATGAACAATTTCTTCCTAATATCTAACCTAAATTTCCCTTCTCTCAGTTTAAAACCATTAGCCCTTGTCCTATCACTATCTTCTCTGATAAAAAGCCCCTCCCCAGCTTTCCTGTAGACCCCTTTCAAGTACTGGAAGGTGCTGTAAGGTCTCCCCAGATCCTTCTCTTCTCTAGGCTGAACAGCCCCAATTCTGGCTTCTCTAACCAATTCAGCAGGAGAGCTTGGTTTTGGCTGTTGGTTGGTTTTGGTTTTCCCTGGCTGGTGCAATGCCCTCAGCCCAAAGGTGCTGTCAGTGGAGAGAGGAAGGGTGTCACTGGGTCCCCCAGGGATGATGATTGTTGGTGTAACTCATTTGTTGCAGGAAACGCGTGCTGCCCATTCACTTATCTTTTGCAAGGTTTGTCTGAGGAGATTACATGATCATGTGTTCCTGTTATACCTAAAATCCTAGATAAAGGTAAAGAAATTCGGAAGCTTTTCTTAGCTGGGGAAAAGCTAGGAAACGCGGGATGCACACTTGGAAAATGGAGGGCTTGCAAATACCATACAGTGCTTGTGTCTGTGTGGTGGGTCCTTGAGATGAGGTGAAAGGAAGACAAGCAACATTTTGTTGAAGCAGCTAAGAGCTCCTGAGGCAGAGAAGGAGGAGAGAAGGATCTTTCTCGTCTTGTGCTCAGCTCCAGGTTGATAATGATCTTGACAACAGATATGTAGTGGTCATATTGTCTTCTCCTAAGGTGTCTACTCTTGACTCACGTACAGCAGAGTTAAAACAGTAACTTGCCTGTCCTACTGCTGCTTATCTGAGTGGTCAGGTTCTGCAGCTGTGACTCACAACCACAGTTTTTCTGGTGCTGTGCAGGGATGCTAAATGCCCATTGGAATGGAGTTGGATGTTGGATACTAAAAGTCTTGAGATATGCAGAATTTCCTGTGTTTCTGGCAACTGCTCATTTCTCAAACAAGTCACAGGGACAGCAGTTAAAAACTTTTGTCCTATCTACTCAATGTAATTTTTGCTTTTGCCAGCTTTATGCAAATTCGTATACTGACCTTGCTTTGCTCTGGAAAAAGATTGACTAAGACTGCCTTCTGCTCTCACTACCTTTTTGCTATTTTGGCAAATAAAATTCAGACCTTAGGTTTTTCTCTGATTGGTCAGGTTCATAGAGTAGTGATTTCTCTTAACAACTGCTGTTAATTATAGTTTTATTAAGGTCCAAAAATAAACAATGCAATCTTCTCATTTGCCCTGCACAACACAGCTTATACAATTTCTCCCAATAATTATCTCATCCAAACCCATTAGCTTGTCACAGAGATCTTAGTAAACTTTTCCACGGGTGTTTTACAGCATTCTGTCAGCACAGCTATGGGAAAATGTGTGGCTTTTTAGTTTGATTGTAGAGATAGAAAATAGAGGACCCAGAGTAATTATTTCACTTAACAAGATTAATGGAAGGAAGTGTGGCATGCTCCTTTGTGTTATCAGTTATTGATAGGATTTCTTCAAGTGAAGCACTCCTTGCTATCTGATTACCACAGGCTATTCACTTTGGCATGAAGCTACTAAACAGACTGTTTTTTTTGTATCATTGCCCCAGTTTGTTGCCTCACTCCAAAAAGAAAGAAACTAATAGAGGAGGAGGAGGAGGAGAAACATCTGTACCAAAACATTTGTCCTTTTTCTTTTAAACAGGGCCTTGTCTGTAGTGGGTTTTTGCAGTGTGTGCTGGCATTGGTGTTGGGGCTGTGTCTTGCTTCCCAGAACATTTTCTTAACAGGCTAGAAAAAATTATGCTTGGTTTTGGCAACACGCCCTGTTCTCAAGACCCGTTTCCTGCTTCAGCTAATGCAGAAAAAACACATCTAGCTTTGGTTGTCTTCCCTTTGCTGCAGTTCAGGGAGTGCTGTAACAAAACAGAAGGAGAAAGAAGCTTGGACATGATTCCTAAACAAGCTAAGGAGTATCTGAAAGTTTCTGTAGGAATATGTGTATATGATAACTTTAACATGCAAACTCATTTTGTATGTCACTGAAATGCATCAGGAAAGTGAAATACAGCAGCTGTTTAAAAAGTCACAGTTGATCTATACAAATATTGAAGATAGAAAGTGAAAACAAATTATGTATATGAAAAATATCTGATTAGATAAACATGTATTAATAATATGGTTTTCAGTTTCATTTATGTATGGTGTCCTGTGAAAGTTGCCTTGAATTTTTTAAGAGGTCTTTGAGTTATGGAGCACAATGTTTCCCAAGAAGTAGCATTCACTTAGCACTGGATCAATGTTATCTTAGAAGGAAGACATTATATATAGAAGCAAAGAAAATAAATTAGGATCACACAGTAAAACACAGGCCTTAACATCTAAAAGGAGTAGGTATAACTGGTAGATATTAGTATCTAGTTTAAAAGTGTCTAAAATAATTAGAACTAAAGCCTGAAAAACTCTTGGTGAATCCAAAAGGGGATGGAGAGGTGAGCTGTATGTGTGCACATATGCTTCATTTTAAATTGCTATAGCAAGTTCTAAAAAGATACTTCTGCAAACACCATTTTATAAAAACAAAATGTTGAAAATGTTTTTCCAGCCAAAAACTTCTTAAATCTGTATCCAAGTCTATGCTGCTTAACTTACAGGGGAGTATAGGCCTTGTTTCAGCAAAGTATTTAAACATGTGGATAGTTCAGTGTTTCCCCTGGCTACAGTCTGATCACTTTTTTCCTTGAATTTGGAGACATGCTTAAATCTGTTGAGCTGGAGTCATGCTGTCAGCTCAGCCAGCATTGCTTCTGTCCTGCTTTTGGCCACAGAGTGGGTAGATGCTGGGGCTGGCCAGGTTCTGGCTGGGGTCTGCCCCTGTGGGGGCACCTGCCTTCTGCTGGGAGCACAGCCAGAGCAGGGCTACAGGGTAGCTCAGGTTCTCTCCCCTTTTACACTTCTTTCGTGTGAAAGATAGAAATTCAAGCAGCTAGTCCTCCTATGATGAAGTTAAATTAAAACACAGCTCACAAGCTGTTTCAGTGAGTTTCTCAAAAAAGTAAACATGTGGACTAACTCTACAGATACTCCTGCTACAAAATGTGATGTCTTGTGCCGAGGGCTATCACAGGAAACACTTCCCGTGGCCGTAGCCCTTCTGATAACACATCCAATGAGTTCCTAACGCATTTGTGGCAACCAACAGCACATGGCCAGAGAAACAGACTGCATAAAGTGAAAAGAAATGGAAGAAAAACCAACCAAAAAACCCAAGCTGCAGCATTTACAGATCTGCCAGTGCTTTTGAGTTATTTAAGACATTACAGAGATATCAGTCTTGGAAAAAGCAGTATTTCATTTCTTCTTTCAGTCCATGTTCCTCCAGGCTTGGTCCTCACTGATGGTTGCACAATACTTCATAAAAAGTAGATACTATTGCAGGGTTTAATGACACTTCATGGGCTGCTTTTCTCCTGTAGATTCCTTTTTACAGTGGCCTTTTAATACTACATCTTCAGATGTTTGGAATGGCAAGTTGAATAGCTAAATATACAGTAAGAACATGTAACTCACATAAAGGCATTAGTAAAAATATTTTCTGTTTGCAATTTCTGTGAGGTTCAGATGGTAGTGTTTTTGCAAGGATCAAATCAGAAAAGCAGAGAGGATGAAAAGAAATGGATTTGGTTTTTCTCTAGGTATTAAATCATGTAAACATGTAGCTGAAAATCTTTATAGCATAGCTACATATTTATAAAACACGATGTTTTGCTTTGGTTTGCTTCTGAGACTCATGTAACACTGCACTGGATGAATGAATGAAAGCAGAACGCAAGCAGAGTTCTGTTGCAATTGGAAAGGAGGTAACAGATGGAGCAAAGAGAAAATCTCTAGTCTGTCTAGTCTACATTTTCTCTTGGCCATCTGATCAGTTTAATGGGATGTGTTCCTACTGGGGTCTCTGCAGGTTGTCAAAAACATAATAGTTACATCAAAGATCACACGTACTCTACTTCTATCTGTATTGTTTACTTTCCACTCTCTTTTGCAGATATGTGTTTTCACAGTTTGGTCCTTTAAGCAGGTTAGTTTAGCATTTCTGCACCAGGCTGGTATAAAAGGATAAATACACAGCTTCCCTGGAGTTAGCTGAGTGACACCAAAGTGTGTCAGCAGAGGTTCTGACCCATTCTGTGCATGCAAACATGCCAGTCTGTTAGGAAACAAACACAAACCTCCTCTCTCTAAACATCAGTTCAGCTTTAATGGAAAATTTCTGGGTAATGTAAGATACAACAGAAAGGTCATAGTTCTGCCTGCAGTTAAAAATAAAATTTGCCATTTTCCTGATTGTGGGATCGTCTGGGCTGCTTTGTCCTCTTCACCTGGATGTGTTCAAAATCTGAGACACCTGAAGTTGTGCAAATGGGACTGATGAAAGTCCTGCCTGTTGCAAAGACTCATTAAATAGGCTGCTTAGCTCTAAGTGTGAAGCATTTTATAAGTACTGAGCTTGGGTTTGAGTTGTGAAGAGGCCCAGCAAGTACTGAGCACTTGCCCCAGCAGCCTGTTCTGGTACCGAACTTGCATCCTGCTGGCTGCCTCTGAGTTTGTTACCTGCCAAGGGAGAAGAGTGCTTTTGCAGTGATAGAAAATGCTCTCCTGGGACTATAAAGAGATACCAGTATCTTTTTTCATTCAGGTCCCTAAGGGAGGCATTAAACCTGATGCAGTGCACTGCCTTTTAAATTTTAAGGTCTGAATTAGCTCCATGTTTCAGCATCCTGCAATGTTGTTAAAATTGCATGTTTCTGTCAGAAGTAGCAGTGGTTGCTTTACTGGAGTTTATTCAGCACTGTTGAGTTCTTAACTAGTTTAGCAGAAACATTGAAGATGTGGAAAATAATTCTTCTCTTAATTAAAAGTTAATGTTTTCGAGAAAGTAAAAGTATTTTATTCTTTTAAAAATCAGAAGTTAATTATATCTAATACACAGATGCAACAATAAAAGCATTTCCCTGGATGCCATGGTAGTAGTGCACATCTCTTGAGCATCTCGAAGATGAGAAATTAAAATGCTGAAAATGGAAGGCTCAAAATTGTGGATTTATAAACCAAAATCAAAAGCTCTAAGGCTGAAAATGTGAAAGCAAATATGGACCTGTTTTTATAAATACAGAAGAAACTCAGTCCTCTAGAGAAAAAGCTTGGGAATCGAGTGCAGCATCCATCTGTGGTCATTATAGAATACTTAGCACAATGTTAAGAGCCAAAAGAATTATGTGCTGCATTGTATGTGTATTATACTTGCTCAGTTGTATGTATTTTAGAATAATACAACGTCATATGGAATGATTATTAGGTGTACAGAGCATTTCAAAGGGTTGAAAAAGCATCTTGAGGACCTGACATTCAGGAATAATGTAATACTAAACACTATGCTAATTTTTAAATGCAGTTTTTTCTGATAGCAATTACTACATGTAAAGGCATTGTTTTCCTTTTTTCTTAATTTCTACTTTCTCCTCTATTAAGTTGAGATATTTGGGTAAGAAATGAGGAAAACATCTTAAATCTGTTCTGTCACCTTATTTTATTTGAAATGCAAATCATTAGATTAGAATACAGGCAAATAATCACTCAGTCCTGTGCGGTGTTTTGAGACAAAAGCCTGTGTTCTTCAGTAATACTGGCATAACAAAACTGGGGGAAAAAAAGCAACAACATCATTAAGATAGAAAATTTGTCTATGTTAGCAGCTAGCTTTCATTTGGTGTGTTCTGAGGCAAACAACGTTGTTCAAGTGGCAGGCTCACTTAGTTTCAGTGACACACCTGAAAAGAGATCCTTTTTGTCCCTCAATGCAGGGCCCTCCCGAGGCCTTTGAGAGCTGGCTGGCTGGGCACTCGGTCGTGCCTGCAGATCCGGAGCTGCCCAAAGGAACAGGAGAATCTTCTCTGAAGCTTTGGACTATTTGGGATATTCAGCTGTAGTTTCAGGATATAAGCTAGTCTCTAGATCTTGCAGGCTGGGGTAAAGGATGAAGTGAGGCTGGGGAATGGTTGCTTGCTGAGCACTGTTCTCCAAAATAGCCAGTACTGGGACTGACAGTGACACTGGCACCCTCTGATATGGGCTGCTCCAGAAGATGGGCCTCAGGTCCATCTAGAACTGCAAGCGCTGGCCTGACTCATTAGCTAAAATCCATTAGTAGATCATAAGATGATCACAGACGTAGTTTCAACCTGCTTGTGACACTGAATGAGGAGATAGTGAGCCAAGTATCATTAAGTGAAGGAACAGGATGTGTGGGGAAGAGAGTGGGTTCTCCTTTGAGTCCTCTTTTCTTGCTTCCTTGTTTTCCAAAATAATCTCCCTAAATATGTAGCTGTCTGCTGTTTGCCTGCACCCCATTAAAATAAATGTATCCTGGTTTGTAAAAGCTGGATGTGCAGCAACTCTAGTTTTCAGTGAGCTGCGATATCCCTGCTAAGCAGAAGTAGTAATATCAAGAAAAAATTAACCACCTTTCTTTTGTATAGCCTGCAGGTGTTTTTTAACCTTACTGAATGTCTGAAGATACCCACATCCATGTTACAATTGAGATTTTAAATAGATATTGGACTGCAAGACATACAAATGTTTTTAACCTCACGAGACTGTTAGAACAGCACATACAGTGTTGGCAGACAGCCCTCTCTTTTCCTGCTCCAGAAAGGAAGGGAAGCAGCTATATGAAACGCTAATAATCTCACCGTGGTTTTGAATAGGCTAGACTTGAGAGCCTTGCGTATTTTTCCTTTTCCCCTTTAACTGCAATTTTGTTATTGTATTACTGCCCCCATCTCTGCTAAATATGGCTTTTGAAATGTAAATCATATCATGTTCTCAGAGATGCATATGACACCCTCAGCACTGTTCCTCTTTGCACTTCAAAGAGCTGTGTGGTCACACTTTGCATCTTGGCAAAATCGCAATACTTGCCTTCTGAAGATCTTCTTTAATGTATACAATCAATCCCTGATAATGTGTTTTGGGTTTTTGTTCCCTGGAGTCTGTTAATTTTAGTGTTGCTACAGGTCATCAGGAAACATAATCTCTTCTTTTTTAATTTTTCAGTGAACGTGCCTGAGGGAAGAGGAACACAAGAGAAGAGAGACAATTGATCACCGCCATTGGCCGAGACCTGAAAAATGGTGCTGGATGAACAGAGGATGAGAACTTAATTGTAAAAGGGAAATAAAGTCTTGGCAGGCGATTTGCTTCATTTCCACATTCATCATGGCCCAAATCCTCTGGCTGGCTGGTTGATGGGACTGTCCCAACGCTTCCTGCTTAGTTTCAGTGCAGATCCCCTCTGCCTTCGGATCAAAAGACCTGGGATCAGGTGGGAACTGGATGGTGCCAAATACAGGAATAGAAAGAGAAATGGACTCTGACGAGCTAAGATGGAAGTGACTTGACAGCTCCACGCTCAGCAGTTATCTCCAGCCAGGACAGGTTAAGACGGTAATCTCAGGCTTCACTGGGAGAGCAGTATGCAGGAAGCTGGTTTTCAGGCCACAAATGCTTTCACAGGTAAGGACTTCTGCTTCAGCTCATAGTTTTAGGATAGTTTACTGGAGTTTAGAAAATAAATTGAATAGGTCTTGGCTGTCATTAGCACCTTGTAGTCCTTTCAGTTTAAATAATACATTAAAACAGTTGACTTAAAGAACAATTCAACACCTTTATTAACAGTGTATAACAGTTATCCATATTTCAAACCCTCTGAAACAGGTAGCTGCAAGCCTTCAGGAAGGTGTATCTCAGCTTTCATTGTTATAGTACTCAGTAACAGCTTAACAATGAGTGGCCTCCTGAGTTCAGTATAAAATGTAGGCTGTGAAGTTGCTCTGGTGTGCAACATGGGAGTTTGGTGAGGACATGAGATGAACACAGTTTGTATCAGGAAGTTTCTCAGAAACACGTCAGTGTTGAGCTTGGTCTCATCAGCCAGAGCATGTCTTTGGGCAGAACTTGCCAGGCACCTTCTCTTTGTCCTGCCTGCTGCCCCACACCATTGATGGGCTGCAGTGCTCCAACTGGCAAAACCAGAGGGTTTAAACGGTAACTATTTCACCTGAATCCAATGTAGTTATATCATAAAATGATGTAACAAGAAAGAGAATGCCAAGGTGATGTGTCTCTCTGAGGAAAGCTCCCTCTAGTGTAAAGTCTGCTGGAGGTCATTCAGAGCTTTCCCTGTCTAGACTGGTTTCTGATTTGAGAGGTGGGAGAAAGAAATGAGAACCAGAATATCCTGCTGCTTTGTTTCCACATCTGCTGGCCAGCTGAGACCCTGTGAGAAACTGGTAGATAGTCAACTGGATATTCCTCTTGGTTTAATAGGTCTACATAATGGATTGGTACCACAGTGAGAGTTAGTGTGCATGTTTATTTTTCCAGTTTAAAATTTTTGCCTTGAGAAGAAGTTTACTGGGTTGTGGGTTGTATGTATGGGAAGGTAATTTCCTCTCTCAGGATGCTTTGCCCTGGGCTGCTTGCTGTTACAGGAGCCCTTCCAGGAAGAAACAACAAAACTGTTAATTTCCACATGAGCAGGTTCCCACTTTGTCCTTTCCCAGAGCAGATCCACCCTCAGAAGCTGGTCCCACCCTGCTGGGTGCAGTGGGGTGGCAGGTCTGTGTCCGGCTGCTGCACCAGCACATCGCTTTGGAGCGGCGCTGCAGGCCTGAACTGTCTCCATTGCCTCACATTGTTTTAATTTGCAGCATGGTTTCTGTGTGTGTCAGCGAGACGTGTCCTGAAGGAGAGGAAACAGGAAGCTTTTTCCACATGTGCTCCAGTGCTGATGGGAGATGTGAAGTCTGGGACCATGGCAGAGCCCTCCTGCCTGTGCCTGGTTGGCAGCACACTGCGGCAGCTCCCCACTGCCCTTCTTGCCCTGGCCGTGCATCTTCCTCCTCATTGCTCTCATTCCTAGGAGTTTTTGCCACTCCTTTGCTCTCCACCAAAATTCCTACTGTGTAGGATACTGTGGGTATCTGGATATCTGTTCTCTTACTCACATGCCCTGCCTTCTGTGGCTCTCTCCTTTGGTGGAAACCTTGCTACATTTAGCACTCTTGCAATATTATTTTATTTTCTTTCCAGCTTTACACTGTTCTGCCACAGCATCTGCTATCCCTTAGCTCCCAGAAGGAAGGGGTTGTTTGCACTGTGATCAGTGTGCTTGGGCAGCAGGGTGTCAGAAAGCTGGTAACCTCGTGACTGCTGCTGGGTAGACGAGACCTGGCAAATAGGGCTGCATAAAATTCAGGGAGATGAAACTGGGGTCCCTGGAACCCAGAACAACAGTCAGACTGTGGTGACAACCCAGCAGATTCAGGCATATTCTGGAGATTTTAACAGCATGAAAGTTGCTTGGTCTCTCATAAGGGATTATTATATTCTTTTGCAGTTGCCCTCAGGTAAAGATGTTAATAAACATTTTCAAATTTTGGTAGCTGAACTAAAGAATTATTAAACATTGAGTTAAGTTGCATCATTAAGTTCAGGAGACTTACAGACTTATAAATAAGCAGGAGACTTGTAAAGGAAATGGGTTGAAATTGCTTTATATGAGGAGAAGGCAAGGACTTCTGCTTCTTCCAAGGACTTCAGCTTCTTCTGCCTTTCTTGTGCCTCGTTAGATTTATGTAATACATTCAGCAGTAAGCACCGGGTAGGTGTGTATTTCTTAGAGAAATTCATTGGACTGTGTTATGCGAATTTAAGAGTTGCAATAAAAGTGTAATGGCAGGTGCATATAGTTGCTCCTGAGTTCCTTCCTATACAGTTCCTTTTTGTTTTATTGGAATGCCAGTTCAGCTGTAGGAGAAAACAGTAGCTGCTAGTGGCAGAGGGACATGACCTCATGCAAAAGGGAGCTAATTTGTACAGAAAAAGCTTTGATATCTGAAACCTGTGCAGTGTCAACATTGAATATAGCCATGCTTAGCGACTGCAGCTATTGCAACAATCAGAATAATCACTTCCATTTACAACTGCACAGAGTGCTGGTAAAAGAAGCCTGGGAGGGTGATGTCTCTGTGTATCCACCTTTGGAGTATTTCATAAACCACCTTTTCCACCTGGGTGACCACTGTGACCTGGAAAGGCTTACAGTTAAGACTAGGAGGTATTTTGATCCTGTCTCATTGGTGTAGATGCCAAGGCCCTTTTTTGCAAATGGCTCTTGTTCCAAGAGATGGGCTCATCCAATCACTTTGTCATATATTACCAAACAATAACTTATGGTTAGAGCTTTTTAACTTTACTGGCTAAATACTAATTTCAGTAGATCATGCAAGTATAATAGGTTCAGGATAACTGACTGTAGAAAAGGCAATGGAAATGCTCCTAGGCTTGATTAGGAATGAGATGGTTGAGCCTGTGATGGTAAAAGGCAATTTGAGTCATAGCAATCATGAACAAGCAAGCTTATTCATCAGAAGATGAAAACGGAGAACTTGAGAATAAAAGCAGTAGTATGCAAGAAGGTAGATTGCATTCAATTCATAGAACTGATAGGTATACATTTCTTGGAAAACAAGCCTCAGAATTTCAGGAGGGCTGACAGTTTCTAAAGGAACTAACTTTTTCTTCCAGTCACAATAAAGAATATTAAAAGCACAAGTAAAGGGTGTTCCAGTAAAAAAGTGTAAGATGAGACAAAATTGCATGATCTAAAAACTGAGGAAAGTTAAAATTAGGCATGCAACTAGAGATGAGTGTAAAAGAGCATTAGAAGAATGCAAGGGTCAAATCAGGTAGGGCAAGGGAGAAACAAAGTACAGCTAATAAAGGACATGGTAACCAGGAAACATGCTATGTTCTTAATAATAAAAATAATAATAATAATAATAATAATAATAATAATAATAATACAGACTGACTTTCTGGACTACTAGTAGAGAGGGAATCACAAAACCATGATCTGATAGTGCAGAGAGGACCAAGTAGTTCATAATAATAATAATAATAATAATAATAATAATAATAATAATAATACAGACTGACTTTCTGGACTACTAGTAGAGAGGGAATCACAAAACCATGATCTGATAGTGCAGAGAGGACCAAGTAGTTCATGCCATTTTTTGCATAATTCTTTGCCAAAAAGGCTGACCTCTTAATCAGGTGGCAAGAAAGGGACTGCTACCTTGATAAAGCTAAGAATTCCATCAGGACATAACTGATTATGAGCTAATGAGATATGATAGCTGGTATTTAAGAACAAGCTGGAGCTTATGTCATTGACTCTGCAACAGGCTGAAATAGCTGAAGCAACGTCTGAGCAATTAGTAGTTTCACTGGAGAGCATTTGGAGGACAGTCGAGGTTCAAAAAAGCTGTGCAATAGCAAACACTGCACCTACACGTAAATATCCTGATTTCTCCTTTTCCCCCTTTGATGTAGATAGCTTATATTAAATTCTTGGGGGAGAAAGGTTTGAATAAAATAATGAACTGGTTTTGTTTTTTTTAATAAATAGCCTGTATATAATAATATGATAAATTAATTTGCATTTTTTTTTCCAGAAGGTACCTTGTCAGTGGAGCCTAATTTTCTTGTAAGTAGAGTAATAGTACATCTTGATCTTTGAAAGGCTTTTGATCCTTTCATGAACAAGGTGGCAATATGGACTACAAGGTGGGTACACAGTTGGCTGGAAAGCTGTTATCAGAATAATTACTAGTGATTCATAGTCAAACTAGAAGGATTTGCCAAGTGGGATTCTGTCCTGGGTTGCCTGAAAATATTCAATATTTTAATTAAAGACTTAGATGATAGAATCTGCATGCGAAATTTCCAGATGACACCAACCAGGGGGAGAATGTAAACCCTCTGAGCATAGGATTAGAATTCAAAATTAGCGTTGTATATTGGAGAGCTGATCTAAAATAAATATGATGCAGTTAATCAAAGACAAGTTCTAAATTGTGGTTGGGCAGGAATAATCAGCTGTGCAAATCAAAATGTAGAATAACTGGTGAGGCAGCAGGTCTGCTGAAAACAGATGGGCAGTTGCAAGAGTTCAGCAAATGGCCAGAAATGTTATGCTAGAATATATGGACAGGAGTCTGCACGTAAGACATGCAAAATAATTTTTCCACTCTACTCAGCATTTGGTGGGGCTGATGTACTGTTTCTGCTCTGAGAAATGCTCTTTGGGCCCTTTGGAAGCACCCAGAGAAAAGCAAAAGTAAAGGCCAGAAGTCTGGACAGCCTGACCCCTGAGAATTGAAAAAGTTGTTCTTTTTCAGACTAGAGCAGTAATTCTCAAACTTTCTGAAGATGTTTTTCCTAGGTTTCCACGAAGCAGTGCGGGTTTGTGCTGAGGCACATGTCTGATGCACTGAGCTACATGGCAAGGAGAGCCCATGATACAGTGGTGCTTTGGTTTGATGGTCAGAAGGACCACCTTGCTTGCACACTTCTTTGCTGCCATGAAGTTCTGCACCTTCTGCCTTGGCCACTGTCAGTGCTGCGCCAGTGCTCAGGGCAGCAGTGGTGGGGATCCTAGGCAGCCAAGGTCTGGTTTTGAAATTAGCTGCTTTCTTCAGCAGTGTGTGCTTTGGGTGCTGGTTTAGGAGAGCAGTGTGATTCTGGAATCAACTCTTTGTCATTGGGGAGTGTGTGGCATAGAGACATCCAGGATGATGAAAGGATAAGGGGAATGCTATGGGATGGATTAGAAGTCAGTGTATGAGGCCTCCTGACCTTTCAAGATCAGTTTAGGTCCATGAGGATTTTATTAGCTCTGCCTCAACACAAGCTGTGAGACAAGCTCTGTCAGACCTGGGCTGACTCAAAGGCATTTCTGTCCTGTGACCCTCAGCACTGCTAGAGGGATTATTAACTCTGGCACTATGGAAACCAGAATAAATAGTAAGAGGTTGATCTGTGCAGTGAGTCCCTGCCCTGCAGTCTAGCACTGACTTGTCCTGTCACCTTCTGATCCCATTCTGTCATAGCTTCATATCTTCTCCTTCACACCTTTCCCTGTGGAAGTGATGGCACCTTCAAATCTTTCCATAATCCCTTTCAGCCGTTTCAAGGTCATTGTCAACCAAGCTCGACCTTGGGCCATATCCAGAGAGGCCAAGTTACTCCCAAGGAGCAGCTCCTCAGCTTGGCTAATACTGCCCAGGCCTTGGATTAGCAGAGAAAGCTGCACTCATGTGTTACATCCTTATGCTCATAGGAATGCAGCTTGGTGGAGCTTCTCTAGACCCCCCACCTCCTCTCTGTTATCCCCCTGGCACTTGCTTTTTTTTTTTTTCTGTGTTTCATGCTTTCCCAGCCTCCCTCAGCCTCTTCCCCCATCAGTGCCCAAATCCCCTCTCTCTGTACTGAGGCTCCTCCATCCCTCCCTATTTGTACAGCCGGTCTCACTCCTCTTCCAGATTTCCTACCCTTCTGGTCACCTTCCTGCTTTTCACTGCTTTCCATCACCTTCTTTTGTTTCCAGACCTCTCCCACTTTCAGACCAACTCACTACAACTTAATTCCAAGTTGTCTAAAAGCCTCTTCTGCTCTCTTCTAGGCTCAACCCTTCTTCTCCTCATCTCTCCTTTCCCCACCTCACATCTCTTCCACGATGAGTAGCTTTCTTCGTCTCGCATCTCTTCCACAGTGACTTCTGCTGGTTTGCATGGGACATTTCTTTTCAGGAAGGCCATCTGAGAGTTTAGCTTCTCTCTCAGCATCTTGTTTTACTTAACTGCTGGCTTTTTTGGTCAAGATGTCTCTGGCAGGGTGGTGGTACTTGCAGAATAGGGAGGCTCCAATGGATTTGTGTATGACCCAGTTGGTCATTAGTTGTTTAGAGAATGGAAGAGTGGTGATAACCATTTAAAAGTATATGGAAATTTCATGTAAAGAGGAAGGTAATTGAAACTGTTTTCCAGTTCTGCTGGGGTAGAACATGAAGTAACAGACAAGCTTACTGTGGTGGGGAGTTTGAGGTTAGATGTTAGGAAAATCTTTCTAATGGTAAGAATAGTTAAGAACTGCAGCCGATTGCCTGGGGAGGTTGCAAAGTCTCCGACACTGGAGGTTTTTAAGAACAAGTTAGACAAATATCTGTCAGGAATGGTTTATGTATAGCTGATCTTGCCCTGGGGCAAGGGAAAGGACTTCATGAGAGCACTTCCAGTCTTACTTTTCAGTGATTATATTATTGCTGGTTCCCTGGGTAATAAATGTACATTTTTAAAGTTAGTAACCCACCTGCACTACTCTGTCTTCTCAGTGTTCAAGTAGATTCTGTTGAGCTCTTGGAATAATTGATAAATGATAAATTAAGAGTCTTACGTGTTTCAACTCTTAACTCTCTTCTTGCTGGAGTGTTGCTCCATTGCATTCCTTCTAGCCTGGCCTTCTTTTAACATCTTATTTTTGGGTGTCTGATATATGTTTCTATGTCTGTGCAACTTGTATAAAAATATTTTAATGTTATAGAAATACTGCATCCATTCTTCTGTTTCACAGTATGCAGCTATTTTAAGAGAAGCTTTTAGCACTCTTAGATAGTAAGCATATTTAAAAGGTAATTTTTAAAAATAAAAAAATAGGGCAAAACTAAAGCAACCCCCCTTTGAGGCTGGGTTTTTTATTATTATTCTTATTATGACTAAAACTGCAGTTTACATAGCATCAAATATGTAACTGGTGTATCTGCTGCTGAAGGTATCCCTCTTCCTGAGTATTATAATCGAAGCTCAATGTAAAACAGCAAAACAGGTTTGAAACATCTTCCAATAAGTATATAATGTCATTAATATTAAAAGCAGTTGAAAATTCATACATTAACACAGATCTCCCACATTGCTGCTGTCGTTATTTGCATGATTTTCAATTACAGATAAACATTTCATTTAAAAAATACAACTTTAATATGTAGCAGAACATTCTTCTCCTCTGTTCCAATTCTGTTTTCGTCTGCCTCTTGAAGCTGGTTCTAAATTCTCTGCTGTTTTCTTAACAAATGTATTCTTACTTTATGAATTTCCAAGCTTACTATGTCACTCATGGACAACTTTGACTGTCTCTTAGTTCTTGGAAGAAACAGATTGCAATGCCCTGTACTCAGCACATATTAACAGATCAGATTCCATTGTATTCCCATAGATATTTTATTTAGAATGTGAAATTTTTGGAGTACAGAAAGTATTAGCAGCAAAAATACATGGAAGAAGATAGAACCTCAGTCTCTAATAGTCTGCTGTCTAAATATGTTACACCCAGTAAGCAGCATTCAGTGAAACTGTTTTAAGCATAGAAATGCCTAGCTTGGAACTTGGCTCTCCTGGGTTAAATGGTTTAATAGAATTAGAGGAGAGTGAGAAACTGAAAATCAATTCACAAGCGGAGGTGCCATGTGAGAGTGATAGCTTTTGGTCACAACCTAGTTTTTCTGTTGTCCTTCAGATCAGTCATTAGAACAGCAATGCTTTCTGCTTTAGGTTGCTCTTCAAATCCAGGAGGTCGGCTTTTAAGTTTTGATCCCAGACTTTGTGTAGGTGAAACACTGCATTTTCTTCTTTCTATCCTTTCATCTCAAGAAAACAGTTCTCTTCAAACTGGTTGAAGGACTGTTTAATCTATAACTGGACAGGTATTGCCTTTGCTAATTGCACCGTGGCAGTCCTTATGCAAATAGAGAGGCATTTCACACAGGCCAAGGATTTAATATTTTAAGTGCTTCTCCTTTCAGATTTGTATTTAGCTGGGTAGAAGACCTCCTTGCCTATTTGTTTGATTTGATCATGTGCCATAAATCTGCCCACTTTGCTAAGAGGGAGAATGGGGGTGGTGCTCACTTCCAGAAGATGACCTTACTGTGTGAAGCCACCTGGAGCTCAGTGAGTGTGGAGGCAGAGAAAGGCAGAAGTCAAGAAGACTCGAGGAAATGCAGTTGTGTGGTGTTCTGTGAAACACCTTGCAAGACACTGGGCTCCAAAAAGGATCCTCTGTGGACTGGCATTCAGTCCTTTGATACTGCAGTCTGCTGCATCACATAGCACCATTTATATCAAGCTCTAAAACTATTACACCAATCCAGAAGGAATTTCTTTTTATTTTAAAATTAATTTTCCATTAATTTTCATTGAGTTAATTTAAATTGCACTTAAAGGTCCTTTAATTTGCAGTCTAGGCATAGTCTTGGCTGTGTGTGCATGGTCCACTTGTTCTTCCAACTAGTCCAGAGCCCAAATGAAAGGCTGTGGATTATGCAGGCCAGGCTGAAAGAAGGTTCAAACCTAGAGAAACGTCATAGCCAATGCTATCATGAAAATTATTTTATGCTGGAAATGTCAAACTGCTCCTTCCCAAAGTTATGGGTGAGATTGCTCCAGCACGTTAAACTTGGACCCTCGCCTTTGGTAGCCATTTCTAGTGGATGATCTTCAGCCATAGCAATGCCATTTGCAGAGCTTATGGCTCTTTGGAAACACCCATCTACTGTTTCTCATTCCTTACAGGTATGAGTCACAGTGCCCTTCCTTGCACGGTGCAGCTTCATCAGCCACATGGCCAGTGCCAGGCTGAAAATGACAATAAATGTCGCCACGTCTCAGTGATAATCAGAATAAAAAGGCTCACTTTTTGAATGGACTAAACGGATCCTTCGTCCCTTAAGTAAAACCCAGAAAATGAAAAGGGGTGAAAACTGATTGTTAATTGGTAGCGTATGTTTTCTGTTCATCCTAATTAATTTGGTAAGGGTTTTTTTGGTGGGTGTTTTTTTTGGGGGTGCTTTTGGTTAGATTATTTTTTTAAAGAGAAGAGCTGGGATAGGACGTTCAGGCCATGCTGGTGGCTGGCTGGGGCTATTTTCACTGCTGACAGGGCTGACTGATGAAAACACCCTGCCCTGGCTTCTGCCGGACCCCCCGGACGGGGCACCGGGCTGCCTGTGGCCCTGTGGGGCAGGAGCGGGAGGAGGAAGGTGGTCCCTTCCCCTCCTTTCCCACCTTTTTCCCGCCGTTCGAGGGCAGGGCCGGGCCTCAGGGAGCCTGGCAGGGCGGTTCCGTTCAGACTGAAAATCACTGAAAAGAGGCAAAAAGGTAAACCCTACACCGGTGCCGAGCTGCTGGGGCACGTGGGCACGCCCCGTGGGAAGCCGAGGAGGGGAAACAGGAGTGATATTGGCCCAGACCTGGTTTTATTCCTGTAAAAGCGATGGAGGAGGTTCCCGTGCACCCAGCTCCAGGTGGTGGTGAGTGAATAGTGTGAGGCAAAGTTTTCATCTCATGTTTGGCTGCTGGCCTTCCTGTAATGTCAAGCAGGCCGCTTTACTTGATGTCCTGTCAGTTCTCTTTTACCGCAAAATAAATAGTATGATTTCATGTTGTGTTCCTTAGTTGTGGGCTGTAGCAATGCCTTTACAAATCAGAACTTGCAGTTCTGGTAAACAGACAAGTTTAAATATTTGACATTGCAGGATGAATGTTGTGGTGAAAAAGCCTAAAAGTTACGCCATTCGAGGGCAGGGCCGGGCCTCAGGGAGCCTGGCAGGGCGGTTCCGTTCAGACTGAAAATCACTGAAAAGAGGCAAAAAGGTAAACCCTACACCGGTGCCGAGCTGCTGGGGCACGTGGGCACGCCCCGTGGGAAGCCGAGGAGGGGAAACAGGAGTGATATTGGCCCAGACCTGGTTTTATTCCTGTAAAAGCGATGGAGGAGGTTCCCGTGCACCCAGCTCCAGGTGGTGGTGAGTGAATAGTGTGAGGCAAAGTTTTCATCTCATGTTTGGCTGCTGGCCTTCCTGTAATGTCAAGCAGGCCGCTTTACTTGATGTCCTGTCAGTTCTCTTTTACCGCAAAATAAATAGTATGATTTCATGTTGTGTTCCTTAGTTGTGGGCTGTAGCAATGCCTTTACAAATCAGAACTTGCAGTTCTGGTAAACAGACAAGTTTAAATATTTGACATTGCAGGATGAATGTTGTGGTGAAAAAGCCTAAAAGTTATTGAGGAAAAGGGGACACCGTGTATACAGAGTTAAATGTTATGTTTACTTTGCTGATATTTAAACCCATTTACTTTTTAGGAAAGGAGGACATTAAAAGAGGGATTAATTTACTTGTCAAGCCTTTTTTTGTTGTTGTTGTTTGGTGTATTTTTTGTTCAGAGTAAAGCTGCTTATGAGTGGGCACAGTCCCTCCACTGAGCCTTTCCAAGAGTGCTTGGGTGGCTGTATCAGGTACATCTCCCATCCCAGGGCTTGGCTTTCCTCACAGAACCTCTTCATTATGGAGCAACTTGGATCCACCCAAGCATGCACCCCATGCTGTGCCTCTCCCAGGTTTTCTTCCCCGAGGATTGCCCAAGCCCTGCTCCAAACCCTTTCCAGAGGGATGCTCCCACCTTCTTTAATTTCTGCTCAGCCCTCAGCAGCCATGAACAAGCAAAATGTTCAGTTTCTAGTAGGATCATTACTTGCTAATAGGGTGTATTAGCCTTCAAGCCTTGCCAGCCTCTTACAAACACCCAAAGATACTACTTTCCTTGAAAGATAACTTGACACAATGCTCTGATACATCTCTATTAACACTAAAGCTGTGCCTGTGTAGCGCTGAGAAACTGCTGAACAGAGGAGCTGGCAGTATCCTTCAGGCAGGTGGGCTTTGGCAGTATCTGGAGCCCAGAAACTTGGGTTATGATACCAAAGCAAGATTCTTCTGTATCAGATTCTGTATGATTCGATACACCATACTATAATTTGAAAACTTACCCAGTTGTTGGGCTGCTAAATCCCTAAGTTTTCTTTGAAAACCATCAACTTGTGTTTCCCAAAGGTTTAAGCTGATGTATCTGTGTGCAGGTAGCAAGTGGGGGCACTCTCTCTGCTCTTCACAACCATAGGTCCATTTCCATGCTCTCTCATGCTAAGATTAACAATCTGTTAACAGCAAGGAACAGACTGAGCAGCACGTCTCAGATACATTGTGGGTTTTGATTTTATTTCTTAAAAGTTTCTGTTATATTGTGGGCTATTTGTGTCCCTAGCTATCTTACTTTCTTCGGTAGAAAGTCACTCCCTTCTCATTTAAGGGTGAGAATAGAGGAAACTGTCTTTGAATCAGGAGCTAACAATGAGGATTTTTCATGATGAAAACACCCAAAAAGAATCCAACTCTACAGGTAGCATCTAAGCAGCATCTTCAATCCATGCCTCTGGGGCTGATCTTGTTTCTGTTGTTAGTAGGTAAAATGGCTTCATTCAATGCTGTCTGATTGCTGACCATGCTGTGTACCTATGTGTAGGTGTACATATGTTGAGGGGGTTGAAGGAAGACCCAGGACAGGGTACTGGCTTCAGAAAAGCCTGGAATACTTGCTTGGATATTAATTGTTCAAGAATTGTCAATTTATCCTGGAGGTTTAGACTGTACAAACCATTAATTTATATTGGCTGAAAAGAGTTTCACAGCCTGGCTGTGTACTCAGTCCTTGATTTAAATGAAAAAAATTGGAGTTTGTGCTTGAGTCTCCATTTTCCCCTTCCTGAGCTTTATTGTACTTGATTTGTTTATCTCAAAAGAAATACTTCTGAGATAATATCTGCTTCCACTTGCTCAGAGCAAGAATTGGAAGTGACACATGACCTGCAATGACAATGCAAGAGTAAGTTTAGAAAAACTTGACTGTTTTTAACTCAGGATGTAGGTGGCATCTGTGAACTAAAGACACTTCTTTTCATCCCCAAAGAGTTAAATTTTTTTTTGTATTCAAACCAGTCCTGTTTTAGAAGTTGTGGAGAGTTTCTGTGTAATAAAAGGAATAAGGGTGAACTCTTTAACAGTACAGGCAACAAGTATGGTTCTTGAAGATGGGTTTTTTTCAGTTCCTTCTGTAGTGTTTGCATGGAAACATGACATAGCATTGACTTAGTGCCTTTTGTACAATCTTTCGAGTCAAGGCAAGATAGAAGCAGAAGTACTGCTGTCCTGCATTTACAGATATGCAACTAAGGCCCATATGAAATGTGTACATGAAGTGAGTTAGAAGGCTTGGCAGACCTGAGAACTAAAGCTACAGCTTCTAAATCTGAATCCGGTATGAAGAGTGAGATTATAACCACAAGTACTAATGTATTTATTTCTATCTCCTAAGTCAGCAGTGTACCTCCTGCTCCATTTCCCCCTCTTTCCTCTGATGTATCTTTATTCTTTTTACTCACTACCATGAGGAGAATTTAAGTCTGTAGGATTTCTTGTGGCAATTGGAGACTTGCTTTATGCCAGCGTTGCTGGAAAGAATTACTCTGCTGAAGAATTACAGCTGCCCATAAAATATGTGACACAAACAACTCTTCTCATCTGCAAGTATTAATTACCCATTTGGAAAAAAAGGGGTGATGGGATAGAAGATTGCTTGAAGGATATGGGATATTACTTAAGGTCTTAAAAAATTATCTGTCGTTGAATTGACAACTAGAAAGTAGGATTATTGAAGTTTATGGGAACAAAATGTAGTGAGATTAATAAAAATAAAGTTGTCCATGTTAGTTTCACTTCTTTTTCAGGGATCTTTAAGTGCAAAATATGATGTTCATTAATGTAATGCAGGCAGGCTTGCTTTGTTGCTTTATACATACACGGATCAGACTTCTGTGGTGTCTTAAGACATATTTTGAAGAGGTTCAAAAATGTCTGTTCTTTATGACATTGGCTTTCTCTGAAGGAGAGAAGGCGAGTTCTGTGGAGAGATCATATTTCATATTACGACTAGTGGTCTGTTTGGAAAGCAAACAAGCAGGATACCAAACCCCTCAAGTATTCAGGCATATGAGCCCTCTGCCTCCAGGAAATGTTTGTATGAGCATTCAAGGTTCTTCACTTTGTTGAGGGCCATTTTCTGCTACAAAAGCAAATCACCGTTAAAACCAGTTATGGATGGCCAGTGGGGAGAAGATTCAAGTGCAATGCAAGTGAAATTTGTTGTATTAGTATTTTGCTTTCAATCAGTATTGTGATTGTGAACCAAATCCCTTGGTTTTCCCCTTTCCTGGCACTGTGGTTCAGATCACAAGACAGCTTTGCTGCCACCAGTGTAGCCAGTACTTGCTAACGGAAGACTAGAGAAGGTAAAGTGCTTTTTTTCTAGCTTGTTGGTACCTGTGACCTAACAAAGAGGCAATGAGATGTTTGACATGTTAATGAGACAAATAAAAGGACAGTGTGTAAAATAGAGGTGGACTTGGCATTCCCTCTGAAAGAACTAACACACTTGAGTCTGCAACCTGGAAAGAGTATTCATGAAGAGATGGAATGAAGATGTCATCACAAGTCAGGCTGCAGAGAGCAAAGCTGAAGATAAAGTTAGATGTGCATGCAGAGGTTACATGATTCTCTTAACAGTGAGTGCTGGGATTGCAGCTACACTGAAGTTCTGACAACACTGGGTTTGAAAACCTTTGAATACTTGAACAGGGAACAAACACTGGAAATCTTAGCCTTAAACTGACATTCTTGAAACAGTTTCAGTTGGGAAAGAGCTATGCTAATTTTTGAGAAGAGTATCATAAGTCTAGTGTTCCTAAGAGTTAGATCACTGTGAGACTGTATAGATACTACGTGATACCAAGAAATGAGTTCTCATATGTTTATAAATAAACTCCTGGTGCATTCCCATTTTCCTTGTCTTTGTTATTACCCCACACATTTGTCCCCAGGCTTTCAGTACTTCTTTATAGAGATGCAAGTAATAATTATCTTTTTTTCTGAGTTTTATTTTTTAAGAAAATAGATCAATTATAAAGTGTATTACTAGTTAGGTTACAGCTCATAACCATAGCTGTTAACCTCACATGTTCTTTATACCTCTGATAATAATGAATCGTTAAATTGAGTGGAGCAGTAATCCTTGACATATAAAAGTAGAAGTCATTTAACAAAGGCATTTCAAGAGTATAATCTTAAGAATTATTTTCTTGATTAACGTTGTGTAGTATTTCCAGTATTTTATGACAGCTATGAGAGTTTTAAAAGTGCAACTTAAACTCTGAGAATAATGTGCAGAATATTTGCTGCAGCAGGCAAGCTTTCATTATACTAGAATCTTTTCAGATTACTCTTTGGAAATCAGAATTTAAATAAAGAACAAGGTAGTCTTTGTGTAAATGGTGCAAGAGACTCCATTTTAATAACACTTGAACAATTGTTAAGAATACTTAGTTTAGCTAAATATATCTACTAGAAGAGACAAAATCAAATGGTGTGTCCAGTTCATTTAGAAAGGAGCATTTCACATCACATAATGTTAAAAATAATCAGATATGTCTTTAGTACAAGGGGAAGATACAGTACTACTTTGCCTGCTATGAAAATAAGTGCATATATTTTCTCACCACTTTGCACATGTTCTAATGTGGTTATATTTTTACCTACTACTGTTATCTTTGTTGATTACAAATGATTCAATCATTTAGTGTGAAGTGAGACAAGAACCCTTTCCTTTCCCTTCCTTTCCAGTCTCTGTTACTTTCAGTTTTTTCTGCAGCTTTGTTGAAAATAAAGTTGTTTGTATGGGTTTTTTGTCTGTCAAGTTTTACGACAGAAGTAGACTACAGAAGCTGTTACAGGAGTTACAACATCTGTCATTAGATTTCTATATTCTAAACAGGTAATAGCTGATTAAATTTAGCTGTCAGAGTTTGTTAATTAGTAATAATTAAGGAAAACTGAAACTGCATCCATAAAATAGCAAATAGTTTATATTGGAATAAGATATTAAAAAATAATAATAATTGAGGGGACGAAGGCTAAAATAAAACTGATCAGAAAAGCTGTTATCATTATCAGACTGAAGATATGATATAGCTTTGCTTCTCTGTTCTTGATAGTACTAAGACTTAATTGCTTTGTCTCAGGATGAGGTCTCTGGGAAAGAAAAGATAACTTTGGATTTTACTTCCTATATGAAATTGAGAGTGATTATTTTCTTGACTGCTCTGCATCTGTTCCTGACCTGGAGGTTTCATGAAGAGTAAACTACATATGATTGCAAGTTCAGAAATTGATATTAGCAGGTACATGGCTGCAGAGTGTGTCAGATGTAGTGTTTATCCATAGTTTTTTTCTGTTGGACTTTATTGTTAAATTTTGGAGTCTCAGTTTCTCCAGAATGACTTGTGCTAACATTGGAAGACATATCTCTGATGATCTCATGGGTACTCTTGTTACTGAGAACCGTTCTGTTTGCTATGGAATATTTGATGTTGAACTACACATTCCTGTATTAGCAATTTCTGCAAGCCGGATATTATGGAGAGTGATAGTTTCTTTTATTAGACCATCTGATTTAGTTGGAGAAAATGCACAAACTTTGTGCTTTGCAACCCCTTCGCCAGGTCTTAGAAAAAGTCCTGAGTAACAAGTCTACATACTCCAAACGTTGCCTGTTTTTTCCACTTGTATCTTTTGTTGATCAACTAAAATATAAGCTGTCTTTTTGTAAAGTTTGCCTTGATTCAACTGCCATGTCTACAGTATACCACAACTTTGTAATTTCAGCCTTTGCTGTTTAGGACATATACCCTTATTTTCTTTGAACTGCCTAAGTTAATGCTACTTTCAGCCATTTCAACTTGTGCCAAATTTTGCCTTCACATTTTCTTACTCTGGGTATAGCCAGAAGGGCTGACTCTTCTACCTAAGCTCAAATCAAATTGTGCTAAAAACCAGATGAAGCAGTTGAGCCTGTGATTCACTTTTCAGTTTATGTTGTTCCCATCCCCTGAGTCTCCACCACAGACCCTGCTGGTAGCCAAAGTATTTATTCTGTGACCTGACAAATGTTATTCAGCAATCCATTAAAACTTGGTTTCATGCTGCTCAGTCAAATCACCCTGGCTTCAGCTGTGCACTATACAGCTTTGCATTCTTGTGAGGGGAATTTTCCTAGAGCAGGTAAGTCACTTTCTTCTTTGTAACATTTGCAGATTTCTGTCAGTTTGAATGTACCTTCTGCCTCCTGATCCCCCACTCCTCTCAGAGCTTTGCCTGTGCTCCACTAGTGGCTTTGCCACAGGAATTTTTCAGAACCAATGGCAGTACATACAGTGGACTCCATACACTGAAGAGAAGTTCTGGTTCTTTCACAGCTGCCCTGTGCATATCTCACCTTTCTCACCTCTTTCTGATGACTGATCCAGAAGAGTCTTTGGAAGAGACTCATCACCTCCCTCCACTCAGGGTTTGCGGTCGAGGTGGTAGCCTGGGAACCTGGCTGTATGGCTTTCTGCCTCTTCCCCATGGAGGGAGGACCAGCAGTTGAACAGGAGGCTTTACTGGAAACTAGTGCCCCCCTGGCTTCAGCTCACAGCCCAAGAGACTGGCCGCTGCCAGCTCTAATGGTCCTGCCAAGACTTGACTTGACTTGACCAAGCTGACTGTAGTGATTTCTGTGGAAGAGCTATGCTAAGGAATAAGTGATTGGAAGATCCCTTCTACTTCTGTATGGACTAGCATGTACATTTTGAGTTACAACACATTGTAAATCATAGAATTCCGGGTTGGAAAGGGGCCTCAAAGATCATCTGGTCCAACCTCTACTGGCAAGAAGAACACGATATTTTTTTTTTAAGGCCACTGTTTCTCTTCCTACAGGAGTGGTGATCATGTGTAAGGAGCCTTATTACAAAACCAGGATTCATATTTGTTAGCTTTAGCTAGAAAATTGTCAGACTGTCTAAAGGGGCTCTGCTTAGCCCATTTGACACTTACCCTTGTGTGCAAAGTATGCAACTATTTGTGATTCAAATGTGTGTAAAGGGATGTGCAGAAATGTCAACAGAAAATGGATCATTACCAGTTAGGAGCAGAAATGGGTTGGGAATCTCGAAGTCCTGGATTTCCTGGGCTTTAACAGCATGTGTTACTCATTTATTCTGTTTTTATTAAAAATACATATAGAGCTTGCAAGAGCCATCAAGTAGGGTTTTTTTCTATTTGCTTGTTTTTTTGCAATACTTAGGCACATTCTGTGCTTAAAATTATCCCACTACTGCTCCATAAAACTCCAAGAAGTTCCTGAGAAAAGAACTTTTAATACTGAAATAGCAAATTTTTTGTTCTGTAGTAATTTTTTTTTCTTTTAGTATTAAACTAATAACCTGGAAGCTTGGAACATCTTCTGAAACAAGAGTTTTAAGACAAACACATGGTAAATTTCACATTTAATAAAGAAGGAGATACCCATGAAAAACATTGAAATATCAATTATAAGGAAGATATGTCTAAGGTGCGAAGTGCAGATAGGCTGAGAACTTCTACCAGCTTCTATGAAACTTAAAGTTTATGTTTCTGTGCAGATTTTCATCTAATGATTTATCACGTTGCCAAATAATGTTGCTAATACGAATTATTGACCTTTCATTAATTATTTCAATGTTTTGTTTTCATGCTGAGTGCAATGGAGCCTATTTCTTTATGACTTTTGTATACAGTATGCATTATTTCTGTCATGGCATCCAAGAAGCAGCTATGGTAGTTCAACTACTCAGGCACAAAATCTTCAGACTTTTCCCTTGTCATTATGATTAGTAGTGATTTGTGTGTGTGATTCCTTAAAAAATAATTGGGAATATTTTGGAGCTTTAATCCTAGAAGACCAGTGTCTGTTGGCTATCTGTGGTAAAAAGGAAGGAAAAACATACATATGAAGCTCATTTTCAGAAGCTAACTGATATTGCCATCAAAATTATGACCTAAGCAATACTAGTTTAGTCTTAAAACTTGTGTGCCGTAAGGGCGTTTTCTGCTTGATGAGAGACAGTAGGAAAATCACGGGATACAAGAGGGGAAGCTGACACGCCAGTAAGACTGGTTACTGTACAAGGTGCTCTCCTTCAGTAGTAAATCTGCCAGCTCAGTAAATCCCAGTCATTCTTAATTGTCCTGTTCATTTTTCTGGAACAGGGGAACTGGGAGAGGCATCTGGACCTGTCAAGTGCTACAGTAGATCTGCACAATATATGGTTGTTACTGCAGAGAAGACTCCTTCCCATCAGCATGGGGCGCTGCTTGCTCACCTGGGAGTTGGGGAGCATTGGCTGGCACGGGGCTGGCACACGGTCACAAACACATGTGGTCCCTGGCTTGAGATTTAGTCCTACATCCTGTTGAAAGTCCCATTGTGGTCCTAGTAAAGTCCTACTGAAATGGGGCTGTTGAGAGACATACGATCACCACTGTGTTAGGGACTGAAGACACAATGGCAAATGAAAGTGAATTTTAGCTCTTGAGCCATTGGTAGTAGTGACTGAACTGGCAGTAAAATAAAATGGCTGTTCAGGTTTTAATAGCAATTTAAGCCAAGAGTTTCTGGTCTCTGTTCACTTGCAAGTCCTCTTAAAATTATCTTTCCCTGACATACTGGGGAATAGAATAACAAACCAAAGGCAACCTGTAGCTACGTTCAGTTGTCTGCTAATTGTGCATTTATTTTCTCTTCAAAACCTTTCTCAGGGTGCTGGGAGCCCAGCATATTCATCATCATGGCTGCAGCAGAAGTCTCGGACCAGTTCTTTCAAACCTTTACACCTTTCTCATAAATAATTAATTTAACAGTTTTTGTTTTGTTTTGTTTTTCATTCTGAACATTCAGAGCCGTCATGAAATGACAGCTGGCTTGAACAGGCCCCATTTCATGGCCTCCATGGTGGGGAGATGGCAGGGTCATGGACAATTGACTTAGGTTGTGACGCACAATATTTTAGACAGAGCTCATGGCAGCTTTCCATCCTTATGATGCCTGGCATACCCTGCTAATACTCTCTTCATTCATGGAGAGATAAAGCATTTTCAGTTATCTGACTACTTTAATTTGAAATAGTTGGGGAATACGTCACTGGGGACAAAGACATCCTTGTATGCTGGTGCAAGAAATCTATAATCATTCTTCCTTTCTTATTGAAATCCTGATCCTGGCAGTCTTATTGTGGACCTTAGCTTTATTACTAACTTCACAGAGTACAGAGATTAGATCCTGAGTGAAGTGAAGGATGTATGGAGAATATGGATTAGTCTTCTAAGAGAATATTGCTTAAGTTTTCTACTTGAGGTGCTGTATCTGCCATGAGAAATGAAAGAAACAAAGTAAAGCTCAGCTAGCCACTGCAGCAGTACTAGTTATATACTGACATAGTTGTTCTTTGTACATGGTTGAAAACCATATCTGAACAAAAAAAGTGGCTTTTCATGCAAGACGAGACATGGAAGTGTTTAGTTTTACTTTTTCTTTGATAGGGATAAATATTTGGACTAAATGGAAGTGAGCAAGAGCATTGTATCTCATCTAATAGCTGTCTGGGTGGCGCAGTTGAAACACTGGCCACTTTCCATTGAGAATATGTGTACAGATAACAAATGAATTAATAGTTGATGAAATTTAAAAAAAACCAACACACTAGTGGAACTAGAAAATTATTAAAATTATTAATCAGTAGAGATTCTTCTCAACACTGAAACACATTACTCAGAGTCTTCACAAGGTTTACATACCTGGATATCTTAGAGTAGCAGTATTTATTATTATATAATCCTGTCAGCTCTAGATACGCTGAGAAAAGCCGAATAGTTTGCCCAGCATCATACAGGCTGGAGAAACACTGCATCTGAGAAAATAATTGTAATATTTTTGTTTTAAGATCTTGGAAAATGTTCTGTGACCTTTCAAAAAGAAAGATTTCTAGAACTATTACTTAAGACAGCATATTAGGTTTTCCCCTTGGATCTTTTGATAGACAAACTTGTGCCTTCCTTTCATGCTGCACCATGTTGGGAGAACATCCGTATGTCACAAGACTTAAGTCTCTCATACTTTGCAAGTGTAATAGTGCAGTACTGCAGGCTGCTCCCTCTTACAGCAACCAGTATAGCCAGCAAGCTTCTTTTCTCCTGAACATTATATGAGAATAATTGAGGCCAGTCTTCTTGTTTGGCCTGCTTTTGTATGCAGACATTGAGTATTAAAATGGAAGCTGGAAAATTGTACTACAGCCTGGCCTGAGTATTCCATGTATGCTTGGAATGTGCTTTTTTTTGCCATGCATTGCCTAATGTATATCATACAGTATACAATATATTATTGTTGTATGGAATCAAAATCAGATTATACTCTGTTTAAAATTAAAAATGTGCATCCTATTGACCTATGGGAATTTCCATATAAAATAAGCCAACACTCCTGTGATGGTTTTACACTGAGATTTTGAACTTTACGTTGTCCTTGTATTTATGGAGTATAAAATATTTCAGAGGCTAAGTAATTTGTGAAGGAATCTCGGGGGTAATACTCTAAATCTTAAGCCAGACTTTGCTTCAAACCCTGGCCTACAATGCCTGTGCTTTGAGTTCACTGTTAGATATATTCATGTGGCAGCGTGTGTCTCTGTATATCATGGTGTGAATCAAAGGTGAACTTTGTGAGAGATGAATATGGAAATACTAGATTTTTTGTTCTTTCATTTTATTTCTTTGTGAGGTATTTGTCTATATGTTGTAAAGAAAGAAACTGAAAATGAAAGAACACTGATATGTTTCTATTATTAATCAGGATATGCTTTCCTTGTTTTGGTGTTGATATGTGGCTTGAGACAGAAAAAAATTTCAAGATGCTTGCTGAAGTCCTAGTGCAAAAGGCAAGATGCAGGCTGCTGATTGCTAGGCACTTAATATAAATAAGCTTTAAGCAAATATGTGAAGCTTCATCAAAGGTGAAAACCGCTTTCATCTCAGTTGCTTAGTTTTCACCTTGTAGGTACTTGGAATATTTCTTCACGTTTTCATTTCATGGGATAAGAAAAAGAGAATGGAATACTTAATGTTTTAAAAAATAAGAAGGGGCAAAACATTAATCTCTTTTTTTCATGTTCCTTTTATACCTTCCTGTATCTCTAGAAATGCATAGTATCTCTTAACAGTCTTACTCTACACAGATCACCTTTAATGTCAAAGAAAAGAGTGAGCAGGATATTTAAAATATATGTTTAGGAGTTTAATTCAGTGAAGCAAAGCTGTCGTTAAAGCTGTTGTTTGTGATTAGCCTTCAAGTTGTCAAATATGAGACAGACCCATTGAACATCAATATATTATTAGAAAGACATCTAGCCTGCTGTATCCATTTGCCATTTCCTTGACTCCCGTAATTTTAATGCTGGTTTTGTAGACATTCCAAAGTATTTGAATATCATAAATAGAATTAAATCTTTTCTTCAGTTATTTCTTCATGAGTGTCTCTTAAATACATGGCATTTTAAAATGTTTACCCTAACTTACTAATACAAGTATTGCAAAGAAGAGCATGCTGCAGCTGTATTCCCTAGAAATCACCACAGAAATTAATAAGTAATGTTGAGGAATAAAACTGCATCCATCAAAGTCTGACAATAGTAGCCCTGCCACAACTTTGCCTTTGATGAAGAGTAAGCAGATACTTCACTGTATCATATGACATGAATGTCAGTGTTTTAGTAACAATACAATTTTTCTTTTACTAATGGTATTCTTAATGTGTGCTAGTAGAAGATTTTTTTTGTTCCGTATCTTAAGCTTTGACAAAAATAAAGTTGAGTGTGAGAGGTCGTGTTTGGAAATCTAAAAAATGTGTTTAAACCAAAACTGTATTCTTCTATCCCAAATGTGTTACCATTTTAACAACCATTTAGCATCTGTAATATATTCTGAAGACCACAAGTCCTAACTGTTATACAGGCATATCTGTTTATATTTAAATAAGCATGCTCATCTCTTTTAACTGGTTAGTCCCATATGGAAGCCTCTTATGTCTGTATACTATGTACCAGTAAGTATTAGAGGTTGCAGTTTCTGTTTAAAATTGGTGACCTCCTCAAAAATGCTTACACAAAGGTCTTCTGTGGATTTTTTTTTACATTTCACATAACCTGATCTATTATGAAAGGGGCTTCCTACCCTTTCGAATCATCTTTTAGCAGGGTATATTGTCCTGCCATCGCCACTTCTGTTTTCTGTCTCTTAGGTGGCAGAGCACATTAAATAATTTGCTGCCAACTCAAATGTGTGAAGTGTAAAAAAAGTTATTTGTAAAATTTATAAAATTTCATTTTCCCACTAGTGTTAAAAACAACTTTTCTAGCTAGTTTGTTCCTAATCCAGTATAACACAAAGGGTTTGTGTACACCGAAGTACTTCAGGTGAATGCTTGTTGTTTAATGTTGCAAACACACTGGCATGTTTGCACAGTGGAAGTCACATCTCAGCTCATACTTTAAAAAAATTGGATTTTATACACAGACTTCTTAAAATGTACTAACATGTTCACAGAGTTCATTTAATTGTAGCCTTCATTATGTATCAGTAAATAGCTGAGAGCTTAATTGGGCTAAGAAAAAATCGGGGAGCCCCACATCACACTACTATAGGGTTTCACTCACCTTTGAATTTGATCCCCAAATATTTGTGTGCTGTGTTGCTCTTTACCTTATCTTGGTAGCTTTTGAACTTCCTTTTTCTTTTTTGTGGATGTGTGATCATTCTTTTTATTTTCACCTATCTGAATGCAGTGCCTGCAAACCATAAGATGTTTGTAATCTGCAGCTTGGATCTTGGAATGATCACCTCTCTGGAGAAGTATTTTTTTTGTGTGTTAGTATAACATTTAACATACACAACATACACATTGTATGTTTTGAAGAAGTATTTCTTAATGACAGTGAAAATTAATCTATTTAGATGGTGTTTCTTAGTGTCTCAACATAGTTTTGTAAACTGAAGGGCCTTAAATTAGAGGGATGTGGAACACAAGAAAGCGCTAACATATTTTGTCCCATTGTTTTTGCTTGAAAATTATCGGTGTGCTGCATTAGCTGGCTTTTTCACTTTAGTGCAAGCTCACTATTTGAAGTCTTCTGAGGAGAGACCGGCACTATGAAACTGATCTCAGTTTAATTATGTTGGCTTATAAAAACACAGAAAATTATCAATGTCACTGAACAAATTAGTAATAATAAGTTGGTACACTATAACAAACTAGTTGTTAAAACAGAATTAGCTGCTCTTGAGTTACCAATGCCCTGGCTGTTTATTCTCTGTCTGGTATGGTTTGGGGTGATTCTTTGTGTTCAGTGCATCACTTGTATAATTTTTAACATGCTTCAACTTGTCATCGATACACTGATAACTTGAGCTGTAGCTGGAGATTTGTCATAGTCCATCTCTGGTTCCCACCTAAAAAATTCTGTAGAGCTTCTGACAGATACGCAGTGTGAGATGAAAATTAGATGGCTGAAATGGTTATCACTAGCAGCCGTGTGTGAAGATAAAGCACAGACAGATATAATGTCCAGGAGAACCCTAGGCTTGAGATAATGTGTCAGGATTTTAGAGTGTAGTTTAGAGACCAAATGCTGCTTGGCTGTCAGATGCAATGAACATTTTGTCAGCTTCATCCATCAGTGGTCCCCCAAGCCCAGGCCACACACCTACATGTGTGTGGCAGGTGGGCATTCCTCAGGTGTGCTGGTGCTGCAGGCAGCAGGCCTCCAGTGGGAACTAGACCATGCTCCTTTTGCAAAACTGCGTTTAGGAAGAGGTAAGGATGGTTAACTTCTCAAAGCCAGCTGTGCCAGCAGCGTGCCAGACTGTGTGGCTGCCCACTGTGAGGACAAAACCTCACTGGCCTCATCCTGCAACCCTCCCCCCTCCCTCGGCGCCCTACTCCAGTCTCTTCCCTCCACACCAACACACTGCTTAGTCAGTGGGATGGTGCTTGGGTTGTGGATCCACCTGATTTAAGCATGCCTGCTTAAAACCTCCTTTGTTTCTCGGTCTTCTTCCAGAGAAGCTACCATGTGTGGATGGGAACTGCAGCTGATGGTGGAAGGAGGCCGTGCCCCCCTGTTGGAGAGCAGTGCCAACCCACACCATTTGGTTGTGGGGACACAGCACTCCAGCTTGCTTACATTGGTTCCCACATGAGCTTGTGAATTTGAGGCCCTATTCATATGCAGGTTTTGCATCATAGAATTGCAGAATGGTTTGGGTTGGGAGGGACCTCAGATTATCTAGTTCCGAACCCCCTTCATGGGCAAGGACACCTCCCCACTAGATCTGGTTGCTCAAAGTCCCAGACATCCTGGCCTTGAACACTTTCCAGGATGGTGCATCCGTGACTTCCCTGGGCAACATGCTCCAGTGTCTCACCACCCTCACAGTAAAGAATTTCTTCCTAATGTCTAACATAAATCTACCCTCTTCCAGTTTGAAACCATTACCTCTTGTCCTGTCACTTCATGCCCTTGTAAATAGTTGCTCCCCAGCTTTCCTGTAGGCCCCTTCAGGTACTGAAAGGCTGCCATAAGGTTTCCCTGGAGCCTTTTCTTCTCCAGGCTGGATAACCCCAACTCTCTCAGCCTGTCTTCAAAGGAGAGGTGGTCAAGCCCTCTGATTATCTTCATGGCCCTCCTCTGGATTCAATCCAACAGCTCCATGTCCTTACTCTGTTGAGGGCCCCAGACCTGGACACAGTGCTGGAGGTGGGGTCTTGTGAGAGCGGAATAGAGGGGCAGAATCACCTCCCTGGCCCTGCTGGCCACACTTCTTTTGATGCAGCCCAGGACACAGTTGACCCTCTGAGCTGCAACCACACATTGCTGGCTCATGTTGAGTTTTTCATCAACCATAACCTTCAATCTTTCTCCTCATGGCTGCTCTTAATCCAGCCTGTAATTGTGCTTGGGATTGCCCCGTAAGGCTTGTGCCTTTATATTAGGTACTTTTTAACTTAACACTCAGTGTATCTGCTCCCCAGCTTTCCTGTAGGCCCCTTCAGGTACTGAAAGGCTGCCATAAGGTTTCCCTGGAGCCTTTTCTTCTCCAGGCTGGATAACCCCAACTCGCTCAGCCTGTCTTCAAAGGAGAGGTGGTCAAGCCCTCTGATTATCTTCATGGCCCTCCTCTGGATTCAATCCAACAGCTCCATGTCCTTACTCTGTTGAGGGCCCCAGACCTGGACACAGTGCTGGAGGTGGGGTCTTGTGAGAGCGGAATAGAGGGGCAGAATCACCTCCCTGGCCCTGCTGGCCACACTTCTTTTGATGCAGCCCAGGACACAGTTGACCCTCTGAGCTGCAACCACACATTGCTGGCTCATGTTGAGTTTTTCATCAACCATAACCTTCAATCTTTCTCCTCATGGCTGCTCTTAATCCAGCCTGTAATTGTGCTTGGGATTGCCCCGTAAGGCTTGTGCCTTTATATTAGGTACTTTTTAACTTAACACTCAGTGTATCTGCAAAGTTGACTGTGGTTTGGGGAAGAAAAACTGTTCACCTTAGTTTTCTGTGTCGTGAAGTTTCCCAGGACACTGCGTGGTGCGTGGATACTTGGTGACATCCAGTGTTGTGTTAGTTGTGTGTTCATATTCATAACCAGAAATAATGCATTGTCCTAAATGAATTGTTACTTTTAAAATTATACAGTTTCAACTTCCCTCTATTTCTTGTTTTGTTTTGTTTTGTTTTGTTTTGTTTTGTTTTGTTTTAAACCGGGGCAGTTCTTCCCACTTAGTGTCACAGACCTGCTGCCTGCAGCAAACATGGGAGGGATTCTCTAAGACATTTATAGTGGAAAATGTTAGGCAAGCTGAGTGACTACCAGCTGTGCTATATGGAAATACGTATAGGTGGAAGTCTGTATACAATTTGCAATGCAATACATATTTGGGAGTGTTCATTGAAATTGATTGGAGGGGAAGGCAAGGAGTAGAAAAGAAGAATTTTCTATCAGGAAAAACATTATTTTGTTTATTTTGTATAAGGTTTAGCCATAAAAACCCAGCTGCCTGGAAAAAGTACTAAGGTGAACAGAAAGTGTGACGAATTTTTTAGATAGAGCTGAATAAGGACTGAAGAATTAAATAACAATTAATGTAAGACAGTACTAGTTTGTAAAAATTATTTTATTTACTCTACAATGCAAGACATTTAGAGCAATCCGTTTGTACTGTATGTATGATTCTGCTTATATTTTTTACTACACGATCACTGAGGCAAAGTGATCTGAATTAGGCACGTGTTAGATAATTGGATTTAAAGGGAAACTGGACTTACTCTGAAAGTACAAAACCTATCAGTGACAAGGTACATACTACAGAAATGTGTGAATCTCTTCAGATGTGTATTGGAGAACATGTTACTGATGATAAAAGACTTGTCATTACTCACATTAGTGTGCATTGCAGAATTCAAATGCCATTGAGAAATGAAGGGAGAACTCTCTTGTCCATTAAAATCTGGAATTCACATTACAGTGGAAGCTTTGTAACTGTCCTGCATCTTGATACGTAGCAAATCCATTAATTTCTTTTACATTTTCTGCACACTGTGTAGAGGAAGATGTGCAAAAAAACCCCAAACTGCTACCATTATTATGTTGACATCTTCTGAACAGCCACGTGAAACCTGGTATACCCTTGCCTGAATTGTACTTCCATGGGAAGTTACCTTCTCAGGTGTATTTTCAGACCTCTCCTTGCTTCAGCAATATTACACAACTGCAGATGAAAATGGTATTTTTTCTGGATTTCAGTGCCTCCTAGGAGAGCTAACTGAAAACAGTTCCTGCCTTACAAGGGTCACAGTCTTTAGTAATCTGACCTAATTTAATAACAGAGGACAGAACGACAGCACTTTTTCCCACCAATCATCCCATTTTCTCCAGTGCCCAGGTAGTCCCTGAAGTAACTGTTGTGTGTTCAGCTGGGCCCATTTTTATGGATTACAATCAATACTTAGCAATGCTTCTGTGAAGTGACATAGTTTAGTCTATATTTCTCTGAATTCAAAGGGTATGATGTTACCTGATAAAATGGTCTAGTCTTGAGCTATTTTCTATGCAAAGAATATTCCAAGAATATTCCAAGAAGCTGCTACAGCAACATGATTTTTTAATTTTATATTCCTCTATGTATGCAGCACTCTACAAACACAGTGATACTGCCTGTGATTATTAAAGATTTCTTAAGATGAAAACCAACTAAGATAATTTTAAAATATTTGCCATAATTCAGAAATTCTTTGAATTATGATTAAGGAGAACTAGGTATTACGAAGATCTCATTTGCACATGCCCTTCTCATCTGCACTTGCCCATGATAATGACATAGTGCTTGACAAAAATTATAAGGTACATATTTAATGTAGTTTTAATCGTCTCCTCATGTAATTTCACAACTGAAAATGAGAGTGTCATTAGCAGAGTCACCGATGTACGTTCCCTATACTTGATTAGGAAAACTCTGCAAGTGTCTATAGATAAGTCAAGGGAAGGTGGAGGCTCCCCTGAAGTCTGTCAGGCAACCCCCGGAGCAGGGCACAGGGGGGCAGAAGGGCATCCCCAACCCTGGGCATCAGGCAGCTCCCTGGGGTGAGGTGATGGGCCAAGACATGGGCACACAGGTGGGGCTGACATTGCCATGGTGGCCCTGCTTTGCCACTGCATTGAGCTAAGAGAAACATGAGGCCTTCTCATAGCTAGTGGAAACCCATCTCTTGTAGGTCATTCCTTTTTGGGAGCTGCAGTGAAGGTGTTCCTTGTCTGCCACGTTGGTGGCTGTACGTGTCTGCCATGGTGTTGTGTCCTTTCTGTGGGCTCTGACCTGAACACCTCATGGGTCAAAGTCAGGACCGTGAGTTGGTTGAGTTGTTGGCACTGATACAAGTCCCTGAGTGGGGGAGTGCAGGGCATGTGGTGCCAGGGGACATTATGTAGAAGCTGTGTGGCCAGAGAAGGGGTCAGGCTGCTTTGGTGGGGATGTAAGGAGGCTTCATATGGACAGAGAGCAGGAAACACGACTCTTGGGTTTTGTTGAGAAGTTCTGGCGTTTCAGTACTGTGTGGGTATAAATGGGCAGATCACTGCCAGGTCAGGAAAAGCAAGTGGGTAGAAGGGCAGAAAATATGAACATGTATTCTGATTTTACACAGAAAGTCTTATGGAGAGATAAATTAATAAATAGAAAAGCTCATCCATGAAGGTGGCAATAAAAGAAGCTTTCCCTCACTGGCCTTTCCCCGTCGTGGCAAAACTGGCTGTTTGGGTGAGCCTGAGGGTCTTTGTGATCACATTGGAGAGGCTTGTCTGTTTGAGATGAGTGCTGAGATGGGAACTATTGTCTTCTTGTTCTCCCAGAGATCTGCTATAAGGGCAGCTGCTGGCCCCTGCTGCGAGGTATTGGAGTTTTGCTACTTGGGTAGGAGGGCGGCTGAGTGACAGCCAGTCTCCTGAAAAAATTTCCAGTGTTGATGAAAATTCTTTTCATAATGCCCCAGTAGACTTCAGGAAGGGACCTTTCTGTTTCATTTCACACCGGAGACAGGTATGTATGGGGAAGAAAGATCACAGACAAAAAAACCGACCTCACTGACAAAATGAAGAAGGGCTTTCAGTTGTCTCCACGAGGTCTAGTGTAACTTTGTTCAGGCTATTAATTAAGGTAAGCTTAGCAAAATGCCCTAGTGCCCTGAACTGGTGAACCGAACAGCAGATTTCACTACCTGTGTATAAGAATATTGTGTTTGCTTCTGTGAGCTACTGGCATAAATAGTAACTGGTTAAAGGGCATAGCTTCAGGCTTTGCCTTAAGAAGAAGATGAAAAGATAATTGCTGGATAAGCAAGCGAGCATGAGGGACTGCAAGAGGGCAGCAGCTCAACAAATGAGACTAGTTTTGAAGCACTAACAATCTTCTTTCAATCAGCCTGGTTTTAAGGCTGTAATCTGCCCTGGGCAAAGGAAGTCTCTTGGTCTCCAGGTTGGGTGGTTCCAAGAACAGACTCCCATCCTGCACAAGGCTGTAGGCAGCAAGGACAGGTCTTTGACTGTGGCTTACTCTCTGCTTCTTACTCTCCATAAACTGATCTGCTTTCGTTTTTGCTGGTATTCTGCTTGGCATTCTTTTTGTGAAGTGTTTTTTTTTTTGTTTTGTAAAGACCTATTTATCCCTCCCCTCCCTGCACCAGTGGAGGTTTATTAGATTGCATGGCAGCTTGCCATCTTCCTTATTAACCAAGCTTTTTCCCAAATAAACATGTTCCTTGTGTATACTGCCTCCTATTTATGATTTACTTCCCATTATAAAGCTGCAATCTACAATATAAAAAATTATACACAGACAAATGTTTATCAGAGATTGGACAGGGTTTTATTATACTGACATTGGTATTTGTGGTTTATTTTTCTTTAATCTCTAGTGAAGTGTGCTTTCTTCCACCCTCCTCAATTTACTATTTCTGCCTCTTGTTACCCTTACAAGAGGTGATGATGCCATTTAAGCATATTTTCTTTCAGGTTGTTATGTGTTGCAATATGAACAGGACTATGAAGAAGTATGATGGCATACTTAAAATGGAGTCTTTATGTAAGAAATTAGGCCTTTATTCTGTAGGTCTAGATCCACACATAACACCAGCAGGATCACCCTCTGCTGGCTGTGCTGCCAGAGCTGCTACCAGTTTGCTGGATTTTGGGAGTGTGCCTTTACACTCCGGTTATGTCCCAGACGTCACTTAGGATTTCATTTTGTGCATTTGGACTGTGTTGCTACAGTTTAGTCGCAACAGTTTGAGATCACTGGCTGCGTATATAGTTTTTGATTTTTTATTCAAATGGATGGAATAGAATTCTGCCTCTGGGTCAGATAATCATCTTAGACCTGTTAAATAAATGGCTGTGACATGCATCATAACAGTGGCCTTAAGCCCCCATATTTTTTCAATATGACACTTTGTCACTTTTTTTTTTCCTTGGCCTGTGGTTAGACTTATATTACAAAAACAAACAGCACTTAGCTATAATTAAAAATGCCCTACAGTAAGTGAGATGACAAAACAATGGGAATGCTGTTCATATGGATGAAGTCAAGTGTAAATGAAGTCTAAAAGAATTAAGCTGAATGCAAGGATAACGTTATCTTGTTGAGTAGGCACAGAAAGTGTAAAATAAGCCTACCCAATACAGCAGATTTTGCTTTTTACAATAAAAAGCCCTCTAACCAGGGTGGTTTTTTGGTATCTTGAAGCAAATCCATCTTTTGCTCTTGCAGCTGGAACAAACCCTTCAATTAATGATTTGAACTGCATTTGTGTTTATGGGTATTTGTATGTAGAGAGTTTATACATATTAGTATCAACTTTGAACATGTAAGCAATATACCTATTTATACTACTTGCACAAAGTTTATAAAAACAGGGAACATTCATAGCAGTATTCTCAGTATTTCTTTTTATTGTCAAGGTAGTCTAGTTCCACATGGAAGTATGTTTATTAAAACTTCATGTTGAACAATCAGTATGTTGGCAAGATAAATTTAAAAATTATGCTGCAGACATAATTGCGAACATAGTAAGACATAATTATAAGAAGTGCTGACCTCTAGTAGCTGTCATCTTGCTTCAGGTTTAGCTCTAGTTGCTGACCAACTTACTGATATTTCACTAATTGCCACTTGAAAATGAAGAGGGAAACATCTAGCTTTGAAACATTATTCATGAAAGAAGGATCCTGCTGGCTTGTTTTCAGAACAGGAGCTTTCCCCCCCTCTTCTTGTCTAGACAGGCCAAGTACAAGTCTTTGTACAGAAAGGGATCTCTGGTATGTCATTAGGCACAGTGGTCTAGTCTGGACTGGTCTGGATTTCCCCGTTTGAATGTTTTGAGGTCACTCCTAGTATTTTGGTGCAGATCTCTGAAGGTTTATTTAACTACTGTAGGATTTGCTTTCGACTATCTCCCTCAGCCTGACTTTGATCCACTTTGCCTTACAGGGAAGGGTTCTCTTCTGTTTCTGGTAAAAGCACACACTGTTTAAATCCATTTACTGTGGAGACTGCTTAAAGGTACTGAGTTTTTGTGTACAAGCTGCAGATACCTGATGCTAAGTATGTTCCATGTTCAGAAGTATCTGTGTTTTCACTGAATAATCAGTTTAATTAATTTGTGCATATGGCATGTACATGTAACATTCATACATTTTTCCTTTGACTATTTTCTTCAGACTTCAACAGAACATGATTATGCAGGGTACATTTTGCACTTCTGTGTCCTTCATTGGATATTAAAATGAGTTAGATTTAGAAGTTCCTTTTGCCCATGCATGTGTTACAGGTTGATCCTGGCCAGCAGCTAAGCACCCTCACAGCTGTTAACTCACCACCCCTTCTCACCCCACAGGAAAGGGAGAGAATAGGAAGACTAACAGCAGAAAGCTAGTTTAAGAAGTGATGGAAATAAAGTGGAGAAAGAAGTCATGCAAAAGCAGTTACTCACCACCTCCCACAAGTAGACATGGTGTGGAAGATCCCTTTGGTTAGTTGTAGTCAGCTGTCCTGGCCTCTTGCCCACCTCTTGCCTGCTGCCTGGGAGCAGCAGAGTGAGAAAAAGAGGAAGCTTCAATGCTATGCAAGCACATGCTCAGCAATAGCCGTAACACTAGTGTGTTACCAACAGTAATTTGGTCACAAATCCAAAACACAGCACCACATGGACTGTTAGGAAGAAAGTTAACTCCATCCCAGCCGGGCCTTACACATGATGACTTCTTTCTTGGCGAAGAGATTTGGCAGAACATCAAAGGCAAAATTATTTTGACAACACATTCCATTTAAAAATCAGCATAGAAATTCTGTAGTATTGTGAGCAACCTTTCAATCAGTGTGGGCACATCAACGGGGGACAAAAGGCCTGATTTTTTTTTATGCACCTTGACAATGTTCACATATCTGAGACAAGGAGGAAGTAGCCATAAAATTGGTAGGAAAAGACCTTTAAGATCATCTAGTCCAACCATTAATCCTACTTTACCAAGTCCAGCACTAAGCCATATTCCCAAGTGCCACATCTAGATGACTTTTGAAAACATCCAGGGGTAGGAGCACCTCCCTGAGCAGCAGGTTCCAATATCTGACAACACTTCCCATGAAAAAGTTCTTCCTTATGTCTAGTCTAAGCATCCCCTGGTGCAACTTGAGCTACAGCCCAGGTATGTGTGGCAAAGATTTCACTTCAGTAACTGTTTTAGGGGCTTTTTAGAATTAGAGCTCCTGTCATCTCAGTTCAGTCTAAGTCCAAGTGCTGTTAAGATGAGAGGAAAGTCTCTTGCTGATACTGTTGAAATGAACAAACACAATCTTTTTGCTGGGAAGGACCAGAGATGTTCTTGCTGGAGCAGAATCAGCTAACCCAGACTTGTATCCTTAGGGAAGCCCAGGGTTCAGGGAATGGCACTTCTCTAATAATCTAGTTGAAAGTGTTTCTGTCTACTTTGCCTCTCCATGTGAATGGCAATCGCCAGAATTTGTCAATGTGCTGGAAGTGTAATCATTAAATTATAATTTGTCTAGATATAATATGTCCTCTATGCTATATGTGTAGTGTATTTAACTTGGAAACAAGCTTAGTAAGAAAGCTCTTTATAATTGCTTGTCCATTTTTGTGAACATTTCTTAATTACATCTCAAATGCTTACTCTAAAGCTTTGTTTCTGGAAGTGATGTTTAAATGATCAATTTAGCAGAAGGGCAATGGAATTTTAATTATCAATCATCTACCATAGGAGTAATCTTTAGTATATAGTGCCTTATTTAAATATTGAGGTATTACATCTTCAGACAGAGAGCAAGTCAGTCAGACTGAAGCCTTGTCTCACTGGGCTCTGAAAATTAAAAGAAAAAGCATCCAAGATGACAGGGCTCTGGACTATAATTCCCATAGAAAGCTACCAGTGGTTAGCACTTATAGAATCTTTACCAGCAAACAAAAGGCCAAGGATGGAAGTCATGTCATCCCTATCAGAAGGGGTAACTGGGTAGCTCTCCTGTCAGTGTGAACTTGGAGTGGGAGACAAGATAGGGAGTTTTACCTTGACTCTTTTTTGAGAGCTAGAGATCAGTCTAGCGAGATACCTTACACAGGATTAGTTAGCCAGCCAGCATCCTTTTGCAGATAAAGTGAGAAAAGTAGGAAGGAACTTGAGGTAACAAAGTTTTTGGTTGAATACTTGGTCACATATATCATAGGAATTGTTCTCATGATTAAACAGTATTTAGGGGAAACAGTTCATTTTTTTGTAATGAACAAAGTGTAAAAAATGCAACCTGCCTGCATATAGCATTCAGACACTTTACAGAGGTTTTAAAAGTTTACTGACTTTGTAAAGCAAACTGTTATGTGGGAGTTTGATGTGCAGACACTGAGTGTTTAATTATAATTAGTTAGGAGTCTGGCAAATTGGCTTTGGTAAGGTAGTTAAGGAATAATTGTCTGTGTCTGGACAGGATTGTTCCTGGATACAAACGATACTGTTGCCTTACAGAGGATGCTGGTTATGTTGTGCAAGACTGTTTTTAATGTGGGAGAATTACTATTTTTATTCATAATGTTGTCTTGCTCCAAATACACAAGGTGCTACACACACATGTATAAGAACAAAGTCTTTGTCTGAAATGAACTGTAATCAACATGAACTACAAAAAGATACCATCTCTTTTTGAAGAAGTTGAACTTCCAAAATTGCAAATCTGATTTACAAGTGGATTGATTCCGGTGATCTGGAATGTGTCATGCATATATTTATACATGCGATGTTACAAATACTGTATTATTTATTTTGGTTTTGAAGTGACAAAGACCTTTCCAGCACGATAGCATCTGTGTGAAAACTGTTGCCTTTAATATTAGTCATTCTAGCAGTGAAGAAGGTAAGCATCAATTTCCTCACAAATTTTTGTTTTGGTTTCTTTTTTTTGCTTTTCAGAGTGCAAATTCACCTGCGCCAGTGGTAAATGCTTGTATCTTGGCTCATTGATTTGTAACCAACAGAATGACTGTGGGGATAACAGTGATGAAGAGAACTGTCTGCTTGTAACAGAGCATCCACCTCCAGGCATCTTTAGCTGTAAGTACCGGCTCTTTGTGTGGATCCCTGTATGTATGTATGTATGTCAAATATGTCTGTTTACCTTAGAAATCAGTCTGTTTGGAAACTTGGCCTGCAGTGTGATATCTAGGGGGGATGCGACGGAGGAAGTAAATACTGTTTTTCTTTGAACCAACAGTGATTCGTAATGTGCTTTCTCTAGGTTTCTAAACCTGTAAAGTTGTAGTTATGAAAAGGGAGTTCGTGCTGCAGACATTGAGGTTATAATCAGGTGGATCATATGTGGCTTCTGAGAAAGACAGCATAATATGTGAACTATTAAATAATTTGTTTTCCGATATTCTAAACAGTAATTTTTACTTTATCTCTGTGACTATCTGTATATGCTGTTCAGACTATTTAGAAAGTTGTAATCTTTCCACTCACCATTTCTGTTAATCAAATATGTGTTTTTGCTGAAATCAGCATTATTTGTTAGCTCACTGAGCTTTTGTAGGTACATATTTAAACCAGCTTTAGTTGCTATTCTTTGGCACATAAGTATCTCACACAGAGTGCCAGGGCTTATCACCAGATTTGCTCTTTTAGTGCTTTACCCTCAGTGATGCACACTGAAGTCCAACTTGGATTATTTTGTTTGTTTGTTTGTTTATTCTGCAATAATTTCTTTTTAAACCACAATTCAGCTCTCTGGATGAGGGAGTAATTTTCCAATAATGCTTCTGGTCTACAAGTACAGTAGAAATGCTGTTACTTCACCACTTTCCAGATGGTTTGGTGCTGCCAATAATGACATCCCTCAGCATGCTGTTTCACTTCTGGTTGTGACTATGGCTTAGTAATATCAGTGTTGTTGTGTCCTTAATAATAGGAAAAATAAGCAGCATGTATCTGTAATTTTTTTAACAAATGCATGTGCCAATGAATGCTGGAGTGGATTCACAATAGAAGATGAAGTCAGATATTGGTTATCTCTTCCATCATCTGCCTTCTGAGGTCTAAATGAACATGTTTCTAAATGTTGCACTGTAAATGTTTTTAAATCTTATACTTCATGGTACTTTGGTACCTCTGCACTGATTTCAGAGATTTTGAAATCACACTGGCCTACATATACTTCTATGTTATTTAATTTTGGTTTTGTTTTGATTTGTTTTCTGGAGTGGAATGGTTTCCAAAGCCCTAGGACTAGCTATAGGCTTTGGTGATGGTTCCAGATCCAAATGTCCTATGTATTTGCCCGTGAACTTAGGCTAGCCTTGGTTTTTGAGTTGTAAAAGGTATGCCTTATTATTTGTGCATGCAAAACTTGTAAGTGTATCTTTGAAGTTCAAATGGAGGAATTTTTTTGACTGAAATACTGTACAGCTCTTCTCTTAAACCAAGCCAGCACAACCATTTGTCCAAAAGGAGCCATGGAACTCATGAGGAGGCAGATGGAGGGAAGGACTTTGCACACAATTGAGACATGGCAGGTGGTGGCCCTGTGCAGCCACAGTGCAGTGGTGGCACCCTGTGAGTTTCTGGGTGGAGCTCCTAGGTGGAACCCCCAAATTCTCCTTCACTTTGAGGTCTGATAGTGGGGGCACTGGTGGTTTTTGACCCTCTGTGCTGGTGGCAGTCATGCAGTAATGACGGCAGTGTGTTGGCACTGTGTGCTGGCCTTCTCCTTAAAAATCCTGGGACCTGTAGAAATCAGTTCTTGCTTGATCCAGGATCTGCAAACATCCTGGTCTTCCCCTAAGTAACATCTTTTTCCCCCAGGTGTTGCAGTAGGTCACAAACATGAAGCCAGGTGTGCCTGGAAGGAAGTGGTGCCGGTCAGTTTGGCTGCTCACCCCCCTCACATCCAGCAGCGTAAAGTTTATCTGGAGCAAACTCAACAAAATGTGTCTGTAGAAAACCTGCCATGGCAGGTTTCCTACTGCTTTAATGGGAAGGTACGTTGGTGTGTTTCATGCCTGTCTCTGGAGGGCCACGCAGGTCATGGTGGCAGCATTTCTCTTCATTTTCAGTGGATATGGAGAAAAATGGTTTGCTTCCTTCTCAAATCAGCCTTTGACGGATGTGAATGCTGTTACCACCCTTCTGTCAGTTACCTTCTGGGAGGGTTTAAGAAAATAAATTGAAATACCCAAGTTCCTTCACATGAATTATGTTTCCTAAAATCTGTTATATTTGTTCCTTTTCTCTGTATTCTCTCTAAAATATGATGTTCGATAGTGCTGAGTGAAGAGGAGTAATTAGGTGAACAGTCCTGTTTGGTCCTTCAAGAACTGTATTTGCTGGTTTTGTAACTACATTGAAAATGAGGATTTTGTAGAGGAAATACTTCATTTATTGCTAGGAGCATTCAGAAGTGCTTAACTTTTTGCTTACCTAGTGGCAGAGGGAGCAGTTCATTATTTGTTTCATTTAGGAATATTGACAGTGACTATACTTTTTCACCGCTTTGAGGACCGATAAATAAAGTGCTGATAAATAAAGGGACTTCTGTTTTAAATAAAAAACATCCAGAACCCAGTGAAACAGGGTTCTAATGATGAAACAAAGAGAAAAAAAAAAGAAGTACAATGGAAAAATAATATATCCATGAACAGTATTTAAAACAAAAGAGGATTATTGATGCTTGTCATGTACTGGCTATTAAACAGGCTGCTACATGGCAGGAATTGGTGCAAGTTGGTAGCAGGAAAGAGCATTATTATGGACATGGCAGTTGGTTGTATTGGGTTATTCCAGCCTTGAAAAGATGTTTCTAGAATACTTGTTGAAGTCAGGTCCCCAGGCCTTAGAGGGATGACATGTTGAATTAAGAAGCTTGTGCGTGCTTTTGCTCAATGATTTTAATGGGGATCCCTACCAGAGTACACCAGAGTGTATGGGCTTGAAATATCCCAGCTGACAAGGCTACCTTCCAACACAGAATACTTACATTCTTTGGCCTCTAATTAGTGACAAGACAGTGATGCAGCTCAGTAAGAAGAAAATGAGTGTTAAAAAAACCCAACACTCTAGCTATGTTTGAGCAGGGATTTCTTTGGGGTCAGTGTTAGGTATCAGCTCCGTTCTTGCATCTTCCTGCTTGTGCACAGTTCTTGAATGGGGAGGAAGCTGTTGAAAGGAGCCACGTGTGTATGCTGGTTTATGTCCGAGGGGGGTGGCCTGTTTCTCTCTGGGACTGCTCTTGTCTTTTTCTGGAGCACACTGGCACTACTGTGGCACGCCTTCCCCTTGGCTGTTTCTTCAAAAAATTCCTTTCTTACAGTGTATTTAGACCTTTTATCCTCCCATGGTAGAAACAATATTAATCTCATTTCACATTAATACACAGACTGTCCCCAAATTATGTCTAAACAAATATATTTACATATGGAAGTTGTGCTTTAGTTTATTTAAGCAGTATGTGGCATGTTAGTGGTAGCCCGTATTTCCTAGCCACTGAAGCATTTCTCATTTGTGTTCTTGCCAGCAGCCAAATCTAGAATGTCTCATTGGAGTTTATTGTTTAGTAAAGTTGCGTGAGTAGTGGTATAGAGAGATATTTTTTGTGAGTGACCTGCTCCCTGGATCTTGTGATTATAGCAGACGCTTTCCCATTGTGTTAGAAGAGTTTAGATCTCCTGGACCTGATGTTCCTCATTCCTTGCAACTCTGATCTGGCTCCAGTGTGAAGGCTGTTTTAATTCAGCCTTTTAAATGTTGCTGCTGAACTCAATAAGATGTCTCTCTTGTGCAAAGGTAACCAAAACGTGTATTTCTACAGCCCTCTGGTTTTGACAACTCTGCTGACTTGTACGTAGGGTTTCCTTATGCTGCTATAGAGGCAATTCAGTCTGTATTGCACAGAGAAATGGGAGGGCAGCCGGGCAAAATCTGTGCCAACTCTAAGGTGTGTTGGAGCCTGATTTTAGACAGCACAAGGTGCAACCCAGCAAGCTGGTCAAAATAGATGCTAAGGTGTTTAAACTGGATATCTGAAGGTAACAGCTTGCGTGGCTTACACTGGGACTATTAACACAGGTTTGGTGATGCATGCTGGTGTGTAGCTCCCCCTCCTTGGTGAGGATGCTCCTGGGTTGCTGCACATTTCCCCACAGGTTCCCTCTTGCAACATAGCCCGCACCAGTTTTCAGTAGGTCCACTTACTGTTTTTATTTTAATCAGCTACGAAGACTTATTGATTGAGATAATGGAAATGACTGTTCATTTAACGCTGCTCGGAGGTCATGGGTGCATTTAACAGTGCAACGCCATGGTAGGAAAAATGAGATGAAGAGCAGGATTTTAAACATTGCAGACTTGGCCTTGGCGGCAGCTTGAGGCTCCACGTGACCTGCAAAATTTGGGCTTGGAGGAATTGAAACAATGTGCCTGCTTCTAGCAGGACACAGTTCATTTGTTTGAGCATTTCCCTTTGTTTCGCAACAACCGATCAGCTTGCCTTGTCCTGCTAAAAGTAAATTAGATTTTGAAATGGGAAGCGTAGTCTGTTGTCTGTTTGCAGACTGCAGTGTCCAAATCATGTCTGATTGAGAAGGGTTGCAATGGTGGAGATTTTAGGTCTTTAGTTGTTTAGCAGAAAACAGTACAGGTACTTATCTCTGCTGTGGTATGTAAGTGTTCATGGGCCTGTGAAGCACAAACGTTGACATGCATGAGAATTTGAAGAAGAATAAAATAAGGGAGAAGAAATCCTTCTTGTCATGTGAAAATTATGTCTGCATCAAATTTCAAGTTGTCAGCTTTGATGGAGGTGATGTGTCATGGCTGTTTTGGCATAGAAGAGTTTGCTGTAGGAGTTCATTTTCCTCTGCAAGGTGAAAAAACCCAAACAAATCAAATATATAGCTCTCCCTTTCACCACCCCCTCCTACTTCTGTCAGCTCTGAGCCCTGTAGGGATCTGCAGGGGGTTGGAGAATGATTCTGTTTGAAAAACAAAAAGCTCAATCAAAGGAAAATATTTTGTTTAAAGAGACCTTTGGCATCCCCCTCTGACTGTGACACCAAATTTGCTCAGATAAAAACAACCGCTTAGATTTACATTTTGATTGTGCTTCTGCTTTCATGTGTGCCGGGCTGTCCCACTTCAGGTGAAATTTACCCATTTCTTTAAATATTTAGCAGTCTAGCGTTGATGTTAATGAAAGTCTGGCACTGCTATTTTGAGCATTGCAACAATGATAGTAATTTTCAGTGTCAGATTACTGCTTCTCGGAGGAAAAGGGAGATGGGAGGAGGGAAGAGCAGGGGAAAAAAAAATTAAAAAAAAAATAAAAAAAAAATTGTTTCGGGTCTAATAGAGTTTGTCATCAGCCTGGCTGTGCCAGACAGATGGATCATGAATACTGTCTAGACGCTCTCTGCCTGAGTGGAGCTGTGGTCTCTAAGGACAAGCAGTGAGACGCCGGCTTAAGTGACTGGGGAAAGTCAGGACGCGCTCCCCCCTGGTCAGGGAGCGATCCGGGCGGGAGGGGTCCCTGCTGCTGCTGGGGGGTGCTGAGCTCGGCTGAAACTTGGCCATTGCGGGGCTTTAGGGGGCAGAGGGGAGGGTGGTGCTACGGTGCTATTG
>NW_009970725.1:15381181-15404825 GCF_000747805.2 Chaetura pelagica
ATGGATGTCAGGAGGGGCTGGATTGGGAGAGCCGGCATCTGGCCGTAAAGGACATGCATAAAACTGCTCAGTCACCGGTATTTATTTATTGCCTTAGTCACACTGTGCGCTTAAATGCTTATGTACTTGTTTACTTTTCCTTTATTTGGCCTGCTTGTTCAGAAGATTCCTACTGAATTCAAATCCCTCTTCTCCTACCTGGGGCTCCGGATGGCCCTGGCTGTGGAGATGAGGTTCCATGCCTATGGTTTGGAAACAAGGGGTGACCCATAGCTTGGGGCAGATCTTGAGCTGTTCAGTGATCTCTCGTGCTGTTGCTACTTGTCCTTTCTCTGTCACTAAGCACGATAAGGAAATACAGATTTTTCATGTAAATGGAGCGACACATGTTTCTTGACTAATGGAAACAATTTGATACCTACACTAACTTATTTAAGAAGCGAGAGGTTTTCTGGTTTTGTGTCAGAGAATAAGCCACAGCATTTTGGATTTTATTTCTATGTATATATAACTAAATACTAGATAGATAGATTTATTTAGAAAATCCATTTTGTCTTCAGCCTGTACTACAGTCTTATTTCTTATAGTGTTATAAGGAGGTTCTGTGCTCTGTTTTGAAATAATTTCATCTTTGCATGTTTTTCAAGCACATTGTGGAATGTTAGCAATTAATATCAGCTTAAAAATTTTGGGAAAAAAGCAAAACACTAGGGTGATTTTTCTGTTTTGCTTTAATATTTTGTATGTATTTTTAAAAATACTGTGTTTCCTGGTGTTTGATAATTGAAGTAGAATGCTCATCCCATGAATTCTGTAATAAAACTGCAGTGGAATTCAGTCATGCTACAGTTTAGCTATTCTTCATCTGAAGCCTTACAATATTAGCAACTCAGACAAGCCAGACACACATGTATGTGGCCACTAACAACCATGAAATATGCTGCTGCAACGTCAGGTATTTGCATCTGCTTACAAACAGGGCTGAACTCAGCTTCTGGTAAGGAATTTCCATTTCACAAAGTTCCCAGCTGAACATTCTTCATATTTTTACAGTTGATGAGAAAAGAAATAAAAGCTTACAGTGCCCTCCAAGTGAAAATGTGGGGATTTCAATAGCTCTGAATAGCTTTGAAATGCTGTATTATTCATTTGCAAAGTATGTAAGTCAGTTGTATCACCTTTAATCAAGATCTAGAAATGACATTTGTTAAAACGGTTTGTGTTCTTCATAAACATTTAATTCATCCCTTCTTCAGTCCCTGTTAGCTTTTAGGAAACTTTGTCTAGTACTGCACATGGTAGTTTCATACACTTGTGTCTGGTAATGCTTTTGCTTTCTCCTGTTTCCTTTTTCTGCTACTGATTTCTTACAGATGCAAAAGAGAATTTGAACTGCTCAAAATGTAGAGTGTGTTAAAATCTTCAAAGACTGATTTTTATGTGTCTGAGAGAGTGCCTAAACTTCAGGCTGGAAATTGCAGAGCAGTAGTGCCAGGCATGATGTGTCTCTCTATCTTACAGGTATGCTTGACTCTGCAAGATGCAGGAGCTCCTTTTGGACCAGCATGAGGCAGGGAAATGGCCTCCTACAGACTCTAGGGACAAAGAAGTGCATGGTAGCAAAAATATTTAATAAATGCAGGCTTAAAACTAAAGAATAAAAACCACAGCACAGTATTCTTCCACAGGCACAATTCTCCCCCTGGAGAGAGGAAGAGAATAAACTGCGAGACAATTATTTTCAGACATTATTTCACATAAAACTAGCAGATGCTCAAACACGACATCAGAAGTGGGGTAGAACTGAGCAGATCTTGTTGATTTTATTTTCAGTCTACGTTAGTAATTTTTGCTCCTTGCTGTCTTTCCTGTCTCCGTTTTTACTTGCAGGGGCCACACTGTACAGTGCACTAGGAGCTGCCTGGCTATATCTCTGTAAGTTCTAGATGCAGTATTGAAATCCTCCTGTGTGAATTCTAAAGCTACCACTCTCCATGTCATTCATTCAGATCAGTTTTCTCTCATAAATGTTTTTCAGAAGCACTGCATTTGTGCTATGTTTCCACATAGCTAATACAAGCCTAGAGGAGCAGTCACAAACTGTTTATTCTCTACAGCATTGGAAGATGTTCAGGTGCTTAGGTAGCATGAAAATTACTTACATTTTCATAAGGTTTAAGGTGTTTCAGAGAACATACTTTGAGGCAGCTTTTTTAAAAATAAAAAATAATTTAGAGAAAATGCTCACAAAGGGTCATAGAGTCAAACCAGACATCCTTCCTTCTCTCTGAGTGCTGCAGACTGTGATGTTTGATAGCTTTTCCTTCTGCAGGTGCATATTTGACTGCAGAAACTCTTCATCTCCCTGATGAAATGAACCACCTTAATTTTTCTTAAGCAAGGTCTTCTATTTTTAAGTAATAGCTGAGATGAAGATTAATTGGGAGTTTGCTTGTATTTTCTGAAATAAATAAATGCACACTGAAAAATTGTTGTCTGAAGCTTCTGTGTAGCTTAACATAAAGCATCATGTTGGTGCACAAAGGAATCTTTGCTTTTAAGTGAATCTTTGCTTTTAATCTTTACTACGGCTTGTTTTGTGTGTAAAATTACGTTTTTCTGTATCATGTATTATTTAACCAAAGCGTTTTACTTTGGCCATTAGCATGCAGCTACTTTTCTCTGACTGGAAAATCTGAGAAACACTATTTTCTCCACAGTTTTCCAAGTGCTTGAAAGTGGTGTAAGGCGGTATTACTCCCTCACTTGTCCCTGTGCAAATGCTTCTGCAGCCACACAGGAACTGGATTGTAGACCTGGTCTGGTTTTGATGAATACTGAGAAACTTCCACTTTGTTTTGGGAGTTGTCATGTCTTTGTTCTCCGCTCAACCGGGCAAACTCTTGTGCCAGCAGAAGGCCGAGGGCAGTACAAGTGACTGTTGTTGTGGTTTATCCTTGATTGGTTTAAGGTTTCCATGAAGCAGTAGTGTTACTAAATGCCTTAGTCCTTGCTTCACGGAAGCATATGCTTAAAGACCTTTCCCTGAATATAGAAGAGTTTGGGAATGAAGAGCTAATTGTTGCTTTCACCCTTCTCCCCCATGCGGAAAACCTCATAATTTGTGACTTTTTGTTACAGAGGAGCGAAACAGAAGAATGAAGCATCGGGTCTCTCGGTTCATCTATGTTCTCTCTGTTCATCAGCTTGGGTTCATTGGAAATGAATCCGTGTTAGTAGAATGTAATAAACCAGTTCAAGAATAACATCCAGTTTGGCTTAAGACATGGGGCTTTACTGGAATAATGTTAGCTAGTTAAATGAGTTCATGGAACAGCTGTCCTGGTTCAGATCAAAGGCCCAGCTAGGCCAGGACTGAATCTGGCACTGGCCATTTGCAGATGCTAAGTGAAAGAATATAGGCAAGTTAGATGAACTGTTGTGCAAGATTTTCCCCATAAACCTGGTTCCTTGGAGGAATGGTGCACTGCTCTACATGAGGAGCACAGAATTTCTGTCCTGACAGAATTCGGCGTTTAAAAAGGGCAGGAGCTGAGGTAAAGAGAAAATGTCTCATTTCTTAAGTGTAAGAATGAGAGAAGATCCATCAGCCCTTCAGTAACCGGTAGATGTGTGGGCATATTTGTTTCTTCTATCTATATTGAGCACATACTTTTCATGTGAAGGCATTTTGAAAGTAGGATGCAAGCGCGAAAGTGCTGAATTCATGCGTAACTGGGTCTTTTCACTGACTTTGTGAGGAGCAAATATTTTTAATTTCTCTAAGCTTTTTTTTTAGTTGTGTTTTGGGGTTTTTTTTCGTTATTTTTGGTCAGGATTTTTGGACTGTGGGACAGCTTAATATTTAATAGTGAACCAAGTTAATCTTAATGATGAAAGTAGGTTTACATTTGTTTAAAAAAAAAACTGGACACACAAAGCCTGCTGCATGTAGAAGACTCAGTTGCCACATTCAACTATGCGGCTCACAGGCATCAGATACTGTGGAGGTATGTGTATGGGTATTACAGCAGGCTTGCACTCTTTTGGTTTTATTTGCATGCATACTATATGTGAATGGAAGGAGTGAATACAGACTGGTTAGCATTAAAATATCACCAGCATAGAAAGATCTGTACCTCAGCTCCTATGAAAGCATAAATTGTGGTTTCTATCTTTGTTAAAAAAACCCCACTCTTTTAATTACAGGTTTACAGTTAAAAGCAAGGCTGAAATATTTTTTGACATCCTATTTAGACCATAAATTAGGCAGTTGACCAACTGTTTGTTCTGAGACACTGTTAGGACCTAAAGGAAAACAGATCAGGAGAGCGAGTTGTTAAATTAGTTGTATTTGGTATGTGATACGTGTCTTTCCTCTATTTTAACAATACAGTCTGAGAGCCTACAGAGAGGTGTAGATAACACTGTGTTAGTCCAACCATACATGATAAGATCACAGCTCTACTTATTTTTCCAGGAGTATTGCTGCACTGGTAGCTTCCTCTTGCCTTCTCAGATTTCTCCTTCTTCTTTCCTTCTGTTCCAGTATTGCTGCGTAATAGCTACATAAAAATAAGACAGATTAAGGATCTGAGGGGTGTAGAGATAATAATGACGCACTATGTGAATACTGAGTCTGGCACCTAGTAGCACCTTGATAGAAATAGAAAGCTGTGATCACAGTATTAAAATATGCTAACAAGCTGAAGGAGCTAATGGGCTGAATTTTTACAGTACAGATGTTCATCCAGCACTTGTGCTGAACGCAATAACAAATGTGTGGGGACTGATGGTGATGCTATTGTGGTCTTGACAGCACAGTCCTCCAAAACTGTCTTTTATATTTTACCAAGGTGTAGGATGTTCTTTTTTTTTGTGGTCTAAGATAGCGAATCTTAGTATGTATACAAATTGGTGTGACTGTGGCTGATTGGGCTAGGGTTGTTTTTATTCAAACAGGATTCTGTGAGAATGGGTGCACTTCTGTGTGTGGTGGGGATCAGTATCTCAGTCCTTGGCTAGTTCATGCTTTACATCATGCTTTACTACTACATTTCAGATAGTTTTATTGTTGGTGGTTTCAAAACCTAGCTCATCTGGCCAGAATAAACCACCTGCTTTGAGAAGCTGTATAGCCACACTCTGATGGTAAGGATCATCTCCCTGTGTTTTTCAGTGAAGACTTGGTGATCTCCTGGAGAACAGTGACAGTGTGGCCTGTATTCCACCACAGTACCTCAGCCTGGCCACCCATATTGTGGTATTTCCCATAATCAGTCTATTCCTTTATGTCAATACTTGACAGCTAATGCCAAGAATGATGTTGCTATCTTGCAGAACCTTTCAGCACTTTCAATAGGAAATGTTCTTCACTTCTTTCCAGCAGATTCATATATTCCTGAAGAAATTACTGTTCATACCAGTCAAAAATTTGCTAGACATTGTCAGGAATCATTATGTTGCAAACCTGCTCTTCATTTTTTCCTCACTGACGAAGGTACTGGCTTGGTTTGTTTTAATGACCAGGTTGAAAGGTGCATGTGCCTTTTATTTGTAATAAGCAGCAGCTCTCACTGTGAATAACTGTTACTTTTGATAGGCTATTGGAATGTAGATGATGAATCAACTGGCTGTCAGTATTTATTTAGGGCTGGTGGTGTTTCTCCAGCAAATGCATTTACTCTGCTGTATAGCACAGGCTTTAAACCATGTCCCCTTTTGACAAACCTTAGATAATGTATGAGGAAAATAAATTCCAGTGATGTTAGAAAACGTAAGGAAGGACTTGAAATAATATGAGGAATGGAAGACTTGGTGTCCAGTGAATAGGATTCCCCTACAGGTCCAAGTTTGCTTGGCATCTCTGCCATAGACTTTCTGTGCAATCCTGATGAAATAATTGTTGGGTTTCTTCCTTAATTTTGTTATTTATAAAATGGAGACAATTATGTTAATCTACTTTGCAGAAGTAATAAAAAAATATTACATTTTACATGGTTGAAAAACATGCAAAGAAATGTAAAGATGAAATAACCTCAGGAAAATGGTATTGTACTAAAATAAACAACTATAAGCTGATGGTGAGAATTTAAAAAAGAAAAAAAAATAAAAGTATGTGCTTGATATTGTATTTTAACATTGGCACATGCTGTCCAATATGAATAAATGTACATTTTTCTTTTGTGTGTCAACATCCAAGAGCAAGGCAATGGCTATGCAAAATACTTTCTAAGTAGGTACATAAAAAGTCAATTTGCATTAAAATGTAACTAGAGAGAAGAATAGGAGTGAGTTTCATCGATCAACTGTAATTCCATAATTGGAGTGGAATATCTTTAAAAATGGTGAATCTAATGCAATGCAGTGATACTTGGTTGTGTGTTAGTGAAGTCTGAAGAGAGTATCAGAACAATTTAATCAAATGAGGTCAGCAGTCAACAGAATGATGGATGAAATTCTATCTTGATTAATGCAAAAGAATTCATACTGGAGGGCAAAGTATATGCCATTAATACAGTTTATTGGATCCTAATTAATTGTGTAATTTAAGGAAAGGGACCAAAGCATCACTATGTAGGACTGAATAAAGACCTCTACAGAGAATATAGTTGCGGTCAGATAAAATATTTTGAATCAATAAAAATAGGATGTGAAATGTTATGATGCTGTTACATAAATGACCATTTCACCTTTACAATGCTGCAGCACAAAAACATGCTGTGGATGTAGAAAACATAGGAAGACAGCAAAAAGAAGTGAACAGGCTTTGAAATTAATAGAGACCACAAAGTTTGGAATTGTTTACTTTTGATTCTAGGTATAAAGAGTGGGGAAGTAAAAAGGAACACAGAAGTATGGGTGTTGAACAAGATGGGTCAGGAACTTAGGCTGTGTTCTGAGATTAGAAGATCTCTTTGTGCAGTTCAAAGCTGATAAAAAAGGAATTTTTTAATATATCTGATCTTTGAGGCTGTGTAATTCATTACAGTGCAGCATTGTTGAGGCAGTATTTAAAGAAAGGAAGATTTGAGTCCACTTGTGTGTAATGTATCCGTAGAGAAGTAGTTGGGAAATGTGTAAGGCCAAAGTTTCAGGCATTAAACTTATTTCTAATTGTAAGATCAGGTTGAGAACTTGAGAGCACATTTCCTCTGTCTTTTGGAGAAATGAACATCCTCATCCAGGAGGCCGACACGTAGGTTCCCATGTGTGGTGTGAAACTGAAGTCCCTAGTGAGTGTCTTGGACCAGTGTTGATGTGCGACTATGATCACAGTCCTTACATGCAGTTTCCCTGAGTTAGGTAATTACTGATACTGCATCTAGCAGCCTTCAGCTATACCTTATAAAGCAGAAATCTGGAATGTCTTGTGCATTTGTTTTTCATAGAAGGTGCTTAACTAGCGCGGCTGGCACACTGGGTTGCTCAACAAGTGAAAGGTGTGGTATCTCTGCCAGCCTATTGCACACCAGGCTCCAGCCCTGTGAGGGGCGTTGAGCACATCCCCAGTGCAGGGACCACACCACGGGACATGTGTACCAGGAATTGCAGGGGAAGCCGGTTTAAGCAAGCAAGGTTTAGAATTGAATGTGTTGCAATATGGATTGCCATTTGATTCTTTGAAGCTTCCTGCAGCCCTTCTGTCTATTAGGCTCGAGTAGTTAATAAACCAGACACTTCAGAAATGTCAACTCCTTAAACATAATGTACTGAATTCCATATGTAAATGTTCAGCAGAAGTGGACGACGTTTGTAGAGCTTCTCTTTTTACAGGAGGTGATAACAGTTTCTTCGCTTATTGCAACACAAGCTATCCATTAATTAGGACTTAGGAGAAAGAAATGTGTGTAGGCTGTGAACATGCAGAGTGATGCAGAGAGGTGGGAAACAGATGTGTGGTCATATATGCCTGAACCAGCTATTACTCAGATACCATCCGTCTGTTAATTAGCAGCTGGAATGTTGAACGATGTCAGTGCTTGTGCCATTGCTTGAGTGCAGTCCTGCATCTGGTTTTCATACTTGTCTTAATCTCTACACAGTACCATACGTATCATGCTTCCATTAAAATTGCTTTGAAAGTGAGGTATCTAGAACTTCCTTGTTAGATCAGATTAATTTCCTTGTGTAGATTACTCTTAAGTGTAGGGCCATCAGCTTTTTGTACCCTTGAAGGGGCAGAATTGGCTTAGGACTGGAGAGGAAACCTGACTCATCCATTTTGCTTCCTGTCATGCTAATGAACCCAAGTGTGTGCCATGTTAATTTTAAACTATCCCCTTGGTGATTCTCACTGTACCTCTGTGAAGAGTCAGCAAAGAGCAGCCAAATTCTGAACTGCCATAGGTGGGGGAAGTAAGTGGTAATATTACCTGGATGATGATTGGCTCCTTAGGAAGACTTGCAGTTTATCTAAAGTTCATATTTTACTGTATTATCGCTAAGAATTTCAGTGCAAAGTATTAGTATTTCCAATTGCTGTACATGCTAAAAATACATGCATGCATACACATACATGTACACATATTCTAGTCTTTCTTATTTTGAGAAGTCCAGATCTGTGACACATTTCAGCCCTGCCCATCATTATAGCAACAGACAGTAACAGACAGCACAATTAGTGTTGCCACACTGGGGTTATAAATTATCTACTCTATACTATGCTGTATTCCAGGTAAAAGGCACATCTGTAGATCAGAGAGAGTGACTCTGAATTTTCTGTCAGAACGTAAGTGTAGAGATGACTTTTCTGTGATCTAGTTTCTGCATTTGTAAAATGCTTCCCACCCTTTCCTGAACAATTTCCTTCTTTATCCCTATGAAAAACCTTGTGAATTAGAAGAATCTTCCAGGTAACTGGGGAAATAATCCCTGTTTCTCCTCTCCCCTTCTTTCCCTCCTTATCTTCAGTCCCCATAGAATGCTAAAACATTGGTTTTCCTGCCACAGTTGAAAGGTGTGTTTTGCAGAATACAGATGAGATATTTGTTGGCTAGCAAAAAATAAAGCGAAACAACAGACCTGTCTTTCAAGTACAAATGGGGCTTTAGAGATCTCTGTTGGAAAGCCTAATTTCTACATGAGCACAACTGTTTCTCCATATTGCCTGGAACACTTCAGTTACATATTTGGCTACACTTTCTATTATGGATTCTACAAAGACATTATTTCTCAAGCTAATAACTGTGTACAAAAATGTTTATGCACAAAAAACAACAACAACCAAAACCAAGGACTTCAGAGATCTTTGTGTTGCACCTGCAGGTAGAAAATTTTGCGGGACTTTGCAATATGTTGTGCTGGATTAGATGGTAGTAATAATCATAATTAGGATTCCTTCCTCCATTCTGCAGGGCTAACTGGACTTAACTACTTGTTTGAGCCACATCAGTTAGAGTTTTTAATATTGCTAATTTTTAGCCCCTCTAGCATGGAAGCTGAAGTATTGTTTCACTGTCAAGACTTCACTTGCAGAGTGTGTTTTTCATGACCCTGATAGTCTCTGGCTTAAAAAGAGCAATAACAGATTTTATAGCATATTCTACCTAGGTGGATAAGTAGTTATTGTAAGAAATGTATATTTTTTAGCTAAACAGAAAATGTACCTTACTAAGCTACAGGCTGCGTATGCTCTTTATAGGAATTATTTTCTTTAATTATGTCACATATAAGCCAAATTCAAAAAGTATGTTTGTCTTTGATTTCAACAGCAGTTAAGTAATTTTAAGTAGGAGCTGGACGCAAATATCTTTCTATATGTGACCATAGTAGCTATTTAAACTAAGATTTAAGTAGACAGAATGTAATTATCCCCATTGAAAGACTAATATACAAGGGAAAAATGCCATAGGATTTTGTAATAACAAGTGGTCAAGACATTACATTTATGCTTTGCTAGTTTTACCAGCTGTGTCTCATTCCATTATTCATACAGACAGACACACACCTCTCTTCTAATTAATTATAGCTGTCCACCAGTGAGGGGAAAAAACAACAACTCCAGAGGTGATTTTCCAGAGAAAATCTGATTTCAAGGTGGCGCCACCAACCACTAGAAATCTGCAGACATGAAACAGCTTTTTGAGTTTTAAAAATCTGTGTTTATGACATTAATCTGAAAAAAAATGAATTATTGGGATTTTCTTGGTCATCTTACGTCAGTTAAAGAAAAAAAAAAGATCAGGAAAATACTTTTGAGTTTTTTGCCTCATGTGCATGAAGCTGCATCTATGGAGGATTCATACTGATAAAATGTTATTCTGGGGGAAACAGGGGCAAAGGCACAGGAACTGTGTGTTGGAAAGTAGGGGTTTGTTAATTACAAATGGACAGGTAGGATCCCACATAACTTGCATTCCTAAACTTTAGATCTTTAAAGAAACCCTAACATTCCACATGGCATGATATTTCCACACCAATGGTGCGTTGCCCTGCAGTGAAGCACAGTACTCTGAGGGAGAACTTGCTGACCATTAAACACTGTGAAATTTAAATTAAACGAGAACAACTATAAATACACAAGTGTTTGAAGACTATAGCATAGTGTTGGGTTTGTTTTTTTTTTTCCTTCTTTGGTAGAGGGCTGGGATAGAGGATGGTCTTTTAAAGGTGATTGTATATAAATAGGAGCAAGCATTTAATCGTTTCAGTTGCAGAGGTATTTTTTTTGCATGGGATTGAATCACTTGGCCTCCTGAAGGCATCAGCCCTGATCTCTGAATCCCACCCCTGGCCTATGAATCTTGCAAGTTTGTTTTGTTGGTTTTTTAAATAGGAATCAAAGCAACGTCTTGACTTTGTAGCCTCCATTTGATTCCTTTGCAGGTTGTTTGCTGAGGCTGCTGGCCTTTGGCAGCCACAGCATACTGAAGGTACTTGTACTGCAGTTTTACGCAGTATTTCCACTGCTTGTAGGAATAACTATATTCTGACAGAGCTTTTCATTTGTTTCATTGATGTTTATAGAGTACCTGGCCTGGAGGAGATGCTCTTAGCTGACCTTAAAAGGCTTGGGACTTCCACAGAGTACTGCACTGGCATATTAAAGCATGGACAATCCTTAGGAAAAGCAGCTAGGACTTTTAGGTGTGTCCACGAAGGATGGAGAAACAAGGACAAGGCTAGTCTGAGAGCAAACAGATTGGGTGAGACTTGGTGGAGAGGATGGAAGGTGGATAAGTTGCGGTAGGCAGAGTGAGGCTGCCTGACGAGTCAGTTGGTGGGAAGAAAGCAGGAGGTGTGGCAGGTGTGGGAAGAGAAAGTTGCTGGATTTCCCAAAGACATCGCCCTGCCTTGTGTAGCTAGCACTGTCCACGACTCAGTGCATGCACACATGTTCCCAGCTGCCCTTCCTGCTGGTTGCTTTCAAGTCAGTTTCTTGTAACCCCTTGGGGTTTTTGGTTCCTACTATTTCTGCAGGAATTGTTTTGGTAGAACCTAAAAGTCACCCCCAAGGTTTGCAATTGGCCACTCTGCATGTGCGTGTTAGTGGCAAGGACCACAGATTCTCACTTATTCAGATACAGGATATTTAGAGCATCTGATTGTACTTGCTGTGTTTTCATGAGGAAAACAAGAAGCAATCATCCATTATTTTAAAAACTGGGAAGAGCAATTGGGAAATTAAGTGGTATGGGTTTAAGGTCTTAATTGCTTGTATATGGTGTCTCAACTCAGATTAGTGGAGAAAAAAGACCTTGTTCATTCCTACATGGCATCATTCTTTTCACTCCTAGATGTATAACTGGAGTTGTTCGGGGCCCTTTGATAGGGTTGGATGGGAAGAACCTCACATTGAAATGATATGCATTATGAAGTGAGTTCAAAGGAGCTTTGTTGATTTAGCCCTGCTGGATATCTAATTATTCACCTGGTCACTTTAATAAGTACTAAATATAGAGAATATTAATAAATTAAGGAAGGGAAAAAAAAAAGGGTGTCAAGCATTCAGTGTATTTCAGAGCTGTGGTTGACTGGCAAATTAAATACCATGGACCATACCAGTGTGTCCATGGCTCCAGTTTAGCTGCAGCTGCATTGGCATTAGAAAGGTGGTAAATGCATGTCACAGCAAATCTATATATTGCTTCAGTACATAGATAAACTTCAGTAAATTCCAGTTTGGGAAAGAAGGGTGAAAGGAATTTCTGTTTGTAGGATAACGAATCTCGTAGTGAACAGATAGACTGACAACTTGAACTGATGCTGAAAATAAATATTTTGAAAAAGAACAATGTAGTGGTACCAGTTGTGAGGACTTGAATTCATGCTTGTAATTAGAAGTACTAAACTTCAGTAAAGTGCTCTCCTTCCACTGAATCATACCTGCTGTTTCAGCTACACGTTGCTGAGGAAGACAGTGAAAGGGACTCACTAGATCTGGCTTCATCTCCCTTCCTTTCAGTCAGCACCAAAGTTGGAACTAGCCAGCAGTCTCACCTTCTTCTTGCTTCCTGCTGTCTTTTGATGTTTTGCCTCCTAGAATCCTTTCAACAAAATCATTGCCCTTCCTTCTGTTCAAAGCATGGGTGTTGAGATGTCCACTGATACCTGGGAATTTGACAGCTTTGAGCTTCCTCACTTTCATTTAGGAACTTGGAAAGGGACAATGAACCAGCAAGATAGGTAAAAGGAGTCATTTAGACCAGTTTTGGATGAAAGAATCAAGTTTGGTGACACATTCTAGTCTAACAGTAATGCTTCTGTTCTTTGTGGCAAAATATATTACACTATAGTTAACAAAGAAGTATCCAGTACTGTATCTGCTGGATTTTTATCCTGCCCTGTGTTATACACCAGATTTTAAGTTTTGGGAAGTTTAATTTAAAAATCACCTGTAAGTCTGACTCCCTTCTCCCATCTCCCTTCCCACTCTCCTGCTCTTTGAAATCATCCCACTGGCAACTGTAGGAGGAGTTTTCAGGAGCCAGGTCGGTGTCAAAGTCTGGATTTTACAGACCCGTGTCAGATCAAGGGGATACTTGGCATGAATGCTCCACTGTCTAATAACCAGTTCCAGCTTTAAAAGTTTTATGTCTTCTTTGTAAATGTATTTCTCTTACTTAAACTTATTTATACTGTCTACCCAGTAAGAGACAGTCTCCACAGTATGCTGGAAGGGGCTCTGTTTACTGAAGAGTTCTACAGGGCTAGAACTCTGCTTGCACATTGCCCGGTTTATCACAAAGAGCTATTTTCTGGAAGCTTAAGAAGTTTTTTAGGGAAGGCCATTTGGATCTATATTAACTTTGGATCTATATTAACCGAGTTCTACAGATTTTTTCCACAAAATTGAACACAAACTTTGTACGTTCCCAGGGATAAGTCAAATGTTACAGTGAGCTGAAGAAGGGATTTGGACTCTGGGAAATGAATCTCAACTAAGCTTGGTGTGTTGTTACAGGCCTTTTCAGAAATGGGGTTCATTCAGCATTTTTAGTTAAATTCTTCAGGATGGCACTTACTCTTAGATACTAATCAAACTGCTAAGTTGAAAAGGACGTGAAAGGAAGAGGGGGAAAAAAACCCCCAAAGAATTTTAGAGTGTCAGATGTACGCCTAAGGACAGTACAGTCAGGATAAATTAAATCCTACTATAAACAAACTAATGAACTAATTTTAATTAAGATTAAGTTAATATTTATTAACATTAATACTTAATGCTAGCATGTATTCTATGGGACATAATATTTAATGTTAAATATTTATTAACGTCAAACTATTGAATTATTTTTAAAATCCACTGTTGAATGAAGCCACATGAATCTGCAAAAGCAGTTTTTGGACTTGTTTTCCTAATTCTGCTGAAATAGTAGTTGTTACTCTCCTAGGTTTCTCATAAAACTAATTTTTGTGTGTAAAATTTTTTGCTTTTATATGCACTTGGGATTAGGTCCTCTTAATTGCTCATGAAAAACTGGATTTGTGCGTCCCACACTATGCTTCCATCAGAGTGTTCTAGTTTTGGGTAGGTTTTAGTCATTCATGCTGAGAAAAAAAGTATTAATTGTTTTCTTGGAATTCCTAACTGTTATTAATAAAATGAGCACAATTGATTTCTTCCTTTCTTCTTTTCTTGGAAAACTCCATTGTGTCTGTGTTGTTTGGATTTAATTTCCTTCTTTAGATTTGCCTCCTTCCGCTGATCACAAGGTGATTCAACCTGGTATTTTTTTTCTAAGTTGACCTAGCACAGACTAGCTTTGCTGCCTGAGAAAAGTATCATTCATCTCTTGATAGCATAGCTGCACTTCAGTATTTACAGGTTACATTTTCTTCTGTGGTTTTATTCATTACTTCATTAGCAGATCAAATTTACACTTATTTTTATTTACTTTACTTTTAGAGAGCTGTACTGGAGAAAAACCCAATGTATTGTTTTTCAAAATGAGGATAGTTATAGTGAAACTAATCTTCTCCCAAAGAGCCTTCCATGTGAAGTGCCCCAAAAACTTCTTGTTGGATCTGGCTCACCTGAGTCTTCAGGTTTTGTTGCTTTGTTGAGTCCTTAGGTTTGTACTACTATCCTAATTCTTTATTGCTTAAAAAAACCTAAATTCTGGTGAGGTAAGCATTTGTTAAAGGATGATATGACCCTGTAAAAAAAGGTGGTTTTTTAAGGCTGTGAGTTTTCTAAGCTAAACATGAAGGTTAAAAACTTTTTATTAGGATTTTGAAGCCTATATTGACATAATAGTTTCCAAATAACCTAAATTGGTAAGCCGTGATTTGTGCATCATGTAGCAATGAAAACATTTTCATTTTAGAGGTGTGATTATGATCTGTAGACTAAGTGTAACAGTGTTAGGATGTAAGTTCTTTGCTGGAAATAGAAATCTGTCCAGTTTGGTCACTGCATCACTCATTTTCATTGAGATCATGCATGTGTTCCAACTATTTTCAAAAGTACTGTGTGTCTTCAGATTGGGGGTTGTGTTCTTGGTGTCTGTGCAAATAGTTTCCTTCAACCTAAAATATGTAGGTTGGAGGAAAATTACAAGGAGGCATGCTGAAAAGCAAGAAAACATAGCTACCTCTGAAAAACTTGCTGCCACACACTTATATTAATGGTTAGAGCCAGCAATAAGTAAAACTATACGGAAGGGAAATAAAAGGGGGAAAAGCCCATCAGCTTCTGAAGCAAATTTAAAAAGCCAATGAAGGAAGAGATCCCTATTATTATGAGGGCCCTGCAGAACATTGTGATCCATTACTGTATTTATCCATCATAACTGCTTAACAAACCAAAACATCCTGCTAAATACCAGCAGTGCCATAGAAAAATCCTGAAGCCAGGCCTATGGAAGCAGGAGCTGATAACAAAAAAAGCCACTTAGTGTGAAAGAGCAAAGGGCAGCGCTCAAGTTTATCTTGCAGGACATTACCCTGGGTTCTTGGTCTTTGTATAATAGAAGGTATTTTGCGTATGGGACTTCTAATTTAGCATCTTCCAGGAAACCTGCATTTTTATTTTTTAATTGTATTTAAGTTCCTTGTACACTGATGCACGTATTCCTGAAAAATGTCAAGCAGGTTAGGGGGTAAATTTTCTTGACAAGTGGCCAGTGAATGACCGAAGAAGGAAATACGTAAAATGTGGAAAAATGAGAATGGGAGCAGACAGCAGAATTAAAGGAGAAAGATTTGAGACAGCTGAGAGAGAAAAACAAGGCGATGTGTACTTAAAATGTAAAGAGAAGAAACTCCCTCAATGCCTATATTAGATTGAGTATGTAAATTAGAATGGAGGAAGCTTCAGGAGCATAACACTAGTTTTCAGGCACTCAGAATCATAGAATCGGTGTATCTTACAAGCTTTGTTAGCAACAGCCAGTTGCTTGGTTGGCTGTTTTAGCTTTAAGGGATAATTGATATATTTGTGTTGCAATATGTTTTTGTTAGACTAGTACTTGAGCATTTAAACTGGATTGTCTAGGGATCTGCAGGGTGGTGTTGTGTATACTGCCCGACAAACACTCTCAGGGATCTCAGTGCCTCTTTTGCCTATACGTATTCATGTGCATATATGTATGTGAATTCACATATGCACATATTTAATGTATTCTATTAGTATTTTATAATGTATGTACAATAAAAGTAATATTAATGTAAAACAGTTACATAGTATTCAATTTTTAATGCAAATATAATAATATAAATCTCGTCTCTTATAAAATAAGCTTTACTGTATCCAACACCATAGATTAAAACTTAAAATTCATGGAACGATGGCTACATACATAGTAATAATTAATCTATTGGTCTTCACCTTTCTTTCTGCTCAGAGGAATTTAAAACATGGAATAGAATTGTGATAGCAAAGTATTTGTTCAGAATGATTAGAGCTATTACTAATAGCCAGTGTTTTTAGATGCTACAGCAGAAAATGTTATAATTGAACTTCTTGAACGATTTGTGCCTAATTATAAAGACCACCGTGTAAGCGGGATTTTATGCTTTTTTGGAAGTCAAGGTTAAGGTTAAGCCAGAAGGAGAACTGGGTAATGAACTTTCTTGAGGGGAAGAATGGATAAGTGGTACATAAATGTAACTTTCCCAGACGCAGGCTTTGTGTTGGACTACCTGACCCTAAGCGAAAATGAAGCAAATTTTTGGCTGTTACTGCGCAAGATTGGAAAAGCATCCCATTCAGAATTGGCAGCTGTCTAATAATTACCTTGTGTTTGTTCAACACAGTCTGCTGCTGGAAAAAGGTATCACACTTAGCATCTGTTTGTTGAAGTTAGTCAGTCTTTCATCCAGATTAAAATACAGACTCCCTTCTTGTTCATAGTATTTGTACTGCTGCTGCTTGGATTTCTCCAACTCTTTAAGACCTGAAGAATGCCCTCCCTAGTGAGAAGAGTTGAGTCTTCCATAGGTGACTCTATTTCAGTTCTGCAAGAGCAGCAAAACCTAAGTAAGAATAAAGAACAGCACAGACAATTTTCTGTTACTTGTCAGTTCAGCAAAGCCAGAAGACTTATTGTCTGTGCTTTGAAGCATGGAGATCAAACTATTGCAAAAAACTTCCCTTTCCCTGTCAAACTGCTTTAAGTTTAATATAAAATCAGCAAGCAATATAGAACAATTTTAGGCTAAGTTCAGGATTTGTCTTCAAAGGTGATAGTGATCTGTCACTGGCATTTATAGAAGGAAGGAAGATTTGGAGGGGGGCCTCCATTTTTGCTTGGTATGTATTAATTTATATATTCATTTGCTAAAATAAGTGATAAAACTACAAAAAGCAAGTTCTGCAATCCAGACGTTTTTGGTTGGTTTGCGTGTTGTTTTTTTTCCCAGTAAGTGTGTTGGCTCTAGTTGAGTTTCCTGCACCTGGTAGTAAAACAATAGACAATAGAACTCTGACTCCATAATATAACCTTCCAAAATTTTGAAGTGTATTATAAATAACTTGCTAGTAAGCCAGAAAAAGATTAACATGTTCTTGCTGTTATTTTCCCCAAACATAGACTGGAAAAATTTGTATAGAGGAGCTGTTTAAAAGTTGATATCCTGTCTTTGGTTTCATTCAAATGTAGGTTTTAACAGTCCTTTATCAAGTTACTTCCTTCCCAACAAAGAAGGAGACTCTAGCAAATGCTTTAGTCTCCTATTTTCCCTAATTCTCCTTCCAGTTTTCAGAAACTGCAGTTTTTCAAGGGCTAAGGAAGTTTCCCTTTTAAAGAGGGTTGGGCCCCTGGGGCTTCAGGTCTGGGCCACAACAGGGGAGCTGCAAGCAGCACCCTGCTGTGGTCTGTTCCCGAGCTGCCCCAGGCAGTAAGGGGTAGGTTAAGGATCAATTTGTCCTTTCCCACAATGTTCATGACATTATACGAACAACTATATAAAGAATTTATTGATCTATCTTTTTAAAAGAGGAAATCTTAGGAAAAAACCTGACAGCACAGGGGGAAAAAAAGGCAGAAAGAAGAATTTTGGGTTCTATGAGATAAGTGTCGAACACTGCTTCTTTGCAGAGAGCACAGGAACACCAGCTGGCAAGGCATTTATTTTTGCTTCAGAATGTATTTGAGCAGTAAACAATTTAATAAACTTTCATTTTTAGTAGTTTTAAAGCCTTTTCTAGAAGACAGCTATAAATTGTGTGAAAAAGATGTGTGTAATTCTGTGTCTGGTATGCATAAAAATGTTTGTTGTTTAGAGACTTTGGTGGGTTTTATGTGTGCCTAATAGAAGTACTGATGCCTTAAAACAAAAAAACCCTAATAACTTTGGGTGAGAAGGCAGATTACAAGAACCCCCTGAAGTAAATCTTCATAATTTACTAGGTTGACTTTGGAGAAATGTAGTGCCTTCAGACTGAGAAATTGTCTTTTGGGAAAAGTGTCTTTTGGGAAGTGTCTTAGTGCTCCCCAGTAGGAGACAGACATGGACATATTGGAGAGAGTCCAGTGAAGGGCCACAAAGATGATGAAGGGACTGAAGCATCTGTGCTGTGAGGAGAGGCTGCTTAATCTGGAGAAGTGAAAGCTCAAGGGGATCTCATCAAGGTATATAAAACACCTGGAGGGAAGGTGTCAAGAAGATGGACACAGGCTTTTTCCATTGGTTCCCAGTGTGAAGACCAGAGGCAGTAGGCACAACCTGAAACACAGGAGGTTCGCTCTGAATGTCAGGAAGCACTTTTTCACTGTGAGGGTGACCGAGCACTGTCACAGGTTGCCCAGGGAGGCTGTGGAGTCTCCATCCTTGGGATTATTCGGAAGCTGCCTTGACACAGTTCAGGTCACTGGCTGTGGGTGATCCTGCTTGAGAAGGGGCATTGGACCAGATGAGCTCCAGAGGTCTCTTCCAACCTCAAACACTCTGTGATTCCTTTTTGTGATTCTATGGCATGCCATATCTTTAAAGAAGCTTTCATATACTGATTTTCTTCTTCTCTTTTTCATTTTTCGGTCCTGGAGATTTGCCTTATTTGAAGCAGTTGATTGCAAGCCAATCTAAACCTTTAGTCTAGACAGATAAAACTGTTATTTGCAGCTTATCTCACTTGCAGTCATGGCAATTCCACAGGTGCATAGAGCAAGTTGGTACTGGATTTATTTTGCCTTCCCCTTTAGGTTGTACATGATTGGCCTTTGCAGACTGTCTGCTGATGGCTGAAACTGGTGAATAAGTATGTTTATACAACATAAGATCAGAAGACGTGTCCGTGTGGATGCAGTCATGATTGCTGAGATACCCAAGCTAATTATTTGGGTGTCAGAAGCATGACTGCATTAGCCTAGGAAAATGCCATGCTCACGTGGATAAGTAAGTCCAAGATAATTCATTGCTCATGTGTGTTCCTGCACTTTTCTGTGTAAGCCAGCCCTAAAGCTGTTGTTCTGGAGCCTCCTTATCTGCACGTATTTTATTTCAGCATAGATTTCAGTCCCCCAGGATGTACTATAGAACATACTTGAACAAATTCACTGTTCCTAAACTGAAATAGAAAAAAATAAGTGTTTATCCTGATAAACCATGAATTCCCTAAAATGAACCTGAGTTCTATCATTTAAGGGAGAAAAAAAAATAATAAAAAAATTAATGGAAAGTGGAAGGAGTTTTCATTTTGTTCCAGCCGAGTTCTTAATTTTCCTGGCAAAAATAGGAGCAATTTTTCATCTGTCAATAACACCCCTTTCCATTCTGCCTGAATCTGAAAGTAATGGCCTTGTGTATCATCTTGTTTACTTCTCTTGGTTGAAAAATGTTATAAATTCAATATCAGGTTTGACAGACACATTTGTTTATAAAACCCATGAGGCTGTTGGGACACCAATTTTCCAAGCAGTTTATAAATAGCAGTATTTTAGGCTAAGGTAGCGGGGTGAATGGGGAAGCTTTAGAGGGAGAGAGCATAGAACTGTGACCCAGAGCAGCATTCATGCATTAAATTAGATACTGTACAGTGGGCGTTCTTATTTTGGCTAATGTAGCCTCAGGCAGAAAATTCTCTTGCTGCATCCCTTAAAGATTTTTTTTCCTTTCTTTTCCTTTCTCTTTAACTTTGTACATTAATTGTCACTTTGCAGTTTCCAAATGTTAAGTTGGTCATTTTTAGAGTGGAAAGTGCATATTCATGTACTTCAGAAGCAGTGAGTGAATGCATGCTTTTTCCACCAGCATCACTGTACCCAGGGCAGTTTCCTACAGACTGGCTGCATTTTCCTCAAAAATTTGTGCACCATGTAGATGTTGTACTGATGTTCAAGGACAGGGCTGTGTATTTGGGTTTTTTTTTCAATTTTCACTGGTTAATAGCTTTGCTTTTTCTAGTGGAAGTTTTGGGGGTTCATCAGCACGTGCAGATACCCAGCGAAAATTAATGGGAGCAATAAGTACAGTTTAATTGCCAGTTAAAGCCACCTACTGAAATTTGCTACTCAGAAATACTCCAACTTTTGTGTAAAAGCAAGAACACAAACATCTTGGTAACGAAAGATCTGTGAGAGGAGCAGTAAAATCAACCAATAATGTATGTCAAAAGCTAATTTACTACCAGGAATGGTTAGATTAGTTGAGGGTTAGGGCACTGAATTGGAAAACTTCACAGAGTAAAATTTAAATATGCATTGATTAAAATATTCCCTGAATTCAGTCTCGGTTCTCTGTGTTTACTATTTAAGATGCGTAACACAAAGACCAGTTTAGAAAACAAAACTTCTGTATTCTCTTATTCTAAGTCTTCTGATGCACAGTTGAGACTCCTGTTCAGTCTTACCAGAGTACAAGTTAGATTTAGGTTTAAAAGCAAATTTAATGGGTATCTGTGGGGAACGGTCCATCTTCTCTCCCCCCACACTCCTCTGTGACGGCATCGGCTCGTGACATTATTTCAAGCCCAAGTTAGTTTTCACTGGTCTGGAACTCATTTGTCATCCTCTGAGGAGGGAAGGGAAAGGCAAAAAGAACTTGAAGCCAATGTGCCATGCCAGTAATGCCTGGGCTGCATTTGGTGGCCCTGGTGCCTGCTGGTGCTATGATGCTTGGGATGTGGTCTGGGGCTGCTATTTTTAAAGAACCTAATGTTATTTTGAAACTTCAGGGGTAAAAAGCCTTAGTTTTGTATGTATCTCAGTACAGTAATGGTAATGCTGCCAATGTCTCTGAAGTTCTGCAAAAAGCCATCTGATTTACTCTGTGAAGTACCTGGGCTCTGTATTGCTGTTTGTAATACTTCTGTCTCATTACAGCTGACTCTACTTGCATCCCTTGGTCATGGCAACTGTTTTCCATTGTAAGTGATGGTCTCTACTCTGCCCTTTTGATAGGTTTACCTGTTTTCTAGGGTTGGCTGTAAAATAGGTATTAATACCTTATATGATAAAATGGGGATTGCTGCCTGTCTAAAGTAATCTGTGGTCACTCTGTTTCACTGTATTTCAATTAAATGTTTAACTTGAATTCCAGAAGAGCATGCGGCACTCTGCTTTAATTTTCTTGTTTGTTCTTTTGAATTACATATTCTGGAGCTTTTTAAAAGCTAATTGTAAATAAAAGTAGTCACCACACAAATTACTGAGAGACAAAAGTTCATCTTGTAGCTGGCTGTAATTTAGTCCAGTAGAAAAATTATTAGTGCTGTTTAGGAGGGCTGACAATTTCTATTTGAATGACATTAAGTCTTCTTTAAAAAATAAATTTTTCCTTGCAAAAAACTTCCATAGATTTCAGACCTCTTTTGGACAACTCCTATATTTTTCACTTTTTTGTTAAAACATGAAGATTGTAATAGGAAAAATTATCTTTACTCACAGCTAGCTCCAAGGAAGATATTAATTGCAATGTGTAGAAATACCTGCTTTGCAGTGTATGTCTTCTTCACTTCAGGTAAATCTGGTAACAGTGACAGCCTTGACAAGTGTAGTAATTATTCTAGGACAAGTAAGGAGGAAAATTTCCCATGTCACAAGATGGACAAGAAGAAGGAAGCTTGCAAGAGGGAAGAAGATTGAGGAAATCTCATAAAACTGATGTGAAGGTCTCAATTTTTTAATTTTGGTCTCTTTTTCTGCTGGAAGATCTATCCAATTACTGTTTAGTTTGTGAGTAGATACTTCCTCAGGGGTGGATTCTGGCATGATATTCCTCCTGTATTATAAATACTGACATCACGCTAATCTATGCAAATCACGGCTCAATCAATCTGAGCATCTGTGGTTGATTAAACAAAACATGTAGGTGTGAAAGCATTTGTATCTCACATGCCCTGCTGGATCTGGCACAGGCTGAGGGGAGTGTAAAGGCACAGAGAGAGATTTGTCACTGCGATGCCTGTGTGGCAATTTGGAGATCTAATTGAGACGGGCGCAGAGACACCTGTGTGGGCTGAGTTGCTGGTAGGAGTGGGGACTGGAGAAGGCAAGCCCAGCTGCTTGAAGATGTGAATCCAGCTCAGACTCAGTCCTGTTCCTGGGGCTGCAGGAATGTTAAAGCTCAAATCTGTGGTGTTACAGCTCACAGGGATGTGCTGAGGCATCCTGCGGTCACACCTGCAGCCATCCCTGCAGATGCTGAGCTGTGGGACCCACTGGGGAAGCCTCAGTGTGTCCACGCTTCTGTGGCTGGTGGCAAGAGAGGTTGGCAGCACTTGGGAGGACCAAGGAAAGTGGCAAATGGGAAGCACCCTCAAGGTGGTTAGTACGAATCAGCAATCACAGGGTAGCTGGATCCTGTGGTCCCTCGGGCTTGTATATTAACCAGTCATGGCCACTTGTGTTTTCAGCAGGTTTGCTGGTTTATTTAGTGCATTCTAGGCCTGACCACAGAGAACAAGGGTAATGGATAATATGTTCAATAGTTTGTTTTGGGTGAGGAGAGTAGGGAAGAGGTGGACCTGCCAGTAACAGGTCCGACATAATCATAATTTGGCTTTTGTTCATGGCACAGGGGTAACAGTGCTCATACAAGAATGCGGAGAGCTGAATTAGTCTGTCTTGGTGAATCTCCTTGTGAATTAAGTCAGTGGTATCAACAAGTGAGCAACAGAGAGCCCATGGGCTGCTGCTTGGGAATTCCTCCAGGTCTGCTCTGCTTGGCAGGGAGCTTACATGAGAGCAGCTCCCACAGGGACAGTGATGATCAGCAGTGCTATGGACTTGCTGCCCACCTGCATCCTCTTTCTGGAAGCACTTCTATCTGTGCCATGAGAAATCACCAAGGAATAAATTACAGTAGTCCCTTGACTCTGCAGTGAAGGAATGTTCCTTAATACACAACTTAATGAAACTGAGAAAAACAGTTAAAGAGACACTACTCTGTGAAACTGCAGATTTCCTAATGATGAGTCATGGAGATCTAGGGTAGCTGAGGCGTAGCACATCTTCAGCTGGGGAGAAGTGTCAGCTCTCTACAATAGCAGGGTATTTAATTGAAGCTTACAGGTTTTGAGTTTGTCAGACTGACAAAGTGTTAGGAGTGAAGAATGAGCAGCTTTTGATCCACTGAGTGAAGCTGGTGTTGTGCTGTGGGGCTGGCAGACAGAGATCTGATGATCCCCAGCACGGTGATGTTCACCTAGGTGTGGTGCATCACTTTCTGATCATTTGGCACTGTAATAAGAAATGTGTTTCCAAAACCAAAAGTCTGTTGGAGCTACAGTTCCTTTAAAAATAGAAACACTTTTTTCCCCCCC
>NW_009970725.1:15405045-15419831 GCF_000747805.2 Chaetura pelagica
CTTTTTTTTTTTTTCTTTTCTATGAGAGTAGGCAAATACAACTCAGTTGAGTGATTACATGCAGAACTGCAATCCTACTTCTGAACCTACAATGTGAAATTCTAGTGTGAAAATCACATATTGTGCAAGAAGTGCAAGTATTTCACTTACTGTGCAAGAGCTGAGATTGCCTTACTTAAAATGGGTTATTGGCTATGAACTCTGGACTTTGGGTAAGAAGAATATTAGTTGCTGTCCTTGTGCCTTTCTGTGTATGATGATCTTGAAGTTGCTTATGCAAAAGCATTGCTAATTTCCTGATTTTGTTCCTGTCTCATGGTATTTGCTTCTTTACTACTGGAAAGCCTGTATACTAGCATCACGGGATTTCATGAGGATTTCAGCCCTTGGGTTTGAGGAGTGCCTTCCTAACCTTGCTGTAAAATGCTTCAGAGCTGTAAGTGCTCAGAAATTAGAAGGAAATAAAATGTCGCAGTCCATTTTTTATTAAAAGAAATGCCAATTTTTATGCCAAATGTGAATTGTAGGGTACCTGACTCATATTTTTGAATATTTAGTGTTGGCAGTACTGTAATGAGAACATATGGACACTGCTACCATGAGTTTGCCCAGCATTAGTGTCTCAGCAGCAAATACCTTTTATGTATTTGGTCTTCAGATCAAGTTAAAGTATTGACTTCTTTGACTTCTTTGCTGAAACAGTGAGTGCCAGCTGGGCTTATGGCTTTGTGGTATACAGTGCACACAGAGGTGAGATCTCATGCAGGCTGTTCAAAAGCTATCTACTCACAACAATTTTAACACTGTTCAAACTGATGCTGATATAGGATATATTCAGCTTTTTGCCTCTCTTCTTTCTTATGAACATTCAGATCTTGGTGGTTCATCACTTTTTTTTTTTTTACTCACTTTTTTTTTTTTTTCCTTTTTTTCCCCTGCTTAATGCAGAATAATAAATGTTGGTCCATCACTTCTTTAACTTCAGTTTTATTGTTCCTTAAATATGTTTCTCCGCATTTCCTTATGGTGGCAGATACTGACCGTGACCTGGCTACTGTGCAGCTGCAAAGTTGCTAGGGACAATGAATGGGTCAGTGTCTCCATGACTGGCTGATTTACACTCCTGTTACAGGGTCACTTGACTCTTTTTTCCTTATTTTCCTTATTCTGCTGAGACTGCTATGCTGAGAATATAATTTAGTCTAGAATGGAAAGATTATAAGGACCCAGAATAACAGCTGTTACAAACACTAGCAATTTGGGATGGATTAGGGAAGTTCCATGTTGTTATTCAAGGCACTTGAACCCTTTTTTTCTTTGTCACCAGAAGAGTCACAGGTATGTGTATGTGTGCTAATGTACACACACCCTGCTACAGTTAGGGAACAATAATGTTTTGTTTAATTGTATTGTTCTGCATTATTCACCCATTACTTAACAGCTCTTTCACACAGAGGTGATGGCTTTTTGTCCTTCTTTTCCTTTTACAGCAAGCTCTGCCTTGATTTGCAAAAATGACATGGGTGAGAATGTCATGATGTTTCTTCCTGATGCCTCTCCCAACGCCTCTCTTGACTCTTACTGACAGATATATAGTGTAAGCTCTGCTTCTTCATTTAATATGGATCATGTTGGCAGTGAGATCAAAGAGGAGGAATCTTGGGAGATGCCAAACAGTTTTCAACTGACTTCTTACAAAAGTCAAGGGTGTTTTTTATTATATACACATAAGAACGAAATACTTTTTGTTCCTCCTTTCAACAGCTCCTTGAGTCCTCCTCTGTCACTGCAGAAAGTTCTTGAGTTTATAGGGTTACCATGAACCACGTTTGTGAATGTCTTTTAATATATATTTTATTAAACATTATTATTTCCTTTTTTTTTTTTCTTAGTTGGGCAAATACTTTCATCATTCCATGCTAGTCCCCCTGCCAAAAAACCTTTATAGCAGTTCCCACTGGTGGCAGCCAGCTTGATCAATCACAGACTGCCCTGATGCTGAACTCCACTAACAAGCCATTTAGAACTACAGCACACTTTTAATTTTATTTTGTTTTTTTTTTTAAATTTTATTTTATTTTATTTTATTTCTGATCCCAAATGGTATTTTCCTTGCTTTGCACAGGCTCCAGATGATAATTATCAGAAACCTGTTTGTTTTTGAATTTTTTTTTTAGTGTTTGGAAATACATTAAGGTATGAATAATTCTGTCTTCTATTTGTAGTCCTGTGCTGCATGTTTTCAAACACAGGCTGGCTCGAGTCAGGCCACTAGATAAGGATGGGTAAGTATAGGTCAAACAATGGCCAGAGAGAAGTTGAAGAGATACCCAAGTGTTTTCAACTAGGTCAACTTTATTATCTTCTGTTCTTGTTTGTTTTCTACCAGAAAACAAACTTTTGGTGGCTATGAATATTAGCTGTGCTGTTTTCCTTTTGTGTGTGTCTGTCTTTTTTAGTAAAAAGAAAACAGAACTTCGTATGTGAGCTCCTACCAATTCCTGTAATCTAATAGAGACTCTTCTGCCCTATTTTTGCCTTAAGAATTATTAAAATGCTGGATTTTCTCAGAACTTCAGTAAGAAATGCAATTTTAGCTTTTCTAGCAAAGGTATTATCGTGACCTCAACCAAACCCATATGTTACTTTCAGTGCATTCTTGCATTAGAGTTCAACATGTCATTGATTTAGACTATGTTATTTCCCAGAGAACAAAACACCATTTGTTATTGCCAAGAAGCCTTGAAAAAGTGTGTGGGGTATAGAAGGTGTTTTATATAAACCAGTTTATTTATAGCCTGCTTATGTGTAGTTTTCTTGTCCTTTATTACTTCTCTTTTCCTTTTTTCCCTTTCTGCGTGTTTATTTTCTAGGCTGATCCAGGTTCTGTTTTCTATTTGCAGAAGTAACAGGAATATTGATTCTTGACTATGTTGGCATGACAGATCAACCCTCTGGAAGTATCACTAAAGTAAGAAATTAAATCCAAGTAGGTAGATTATTACTCTCTACATCCTCCACTGAATACTTAAAAGACAAGGCTTTTTATATAAACAGCTGAGGGAAGTCAGAGTCACTTTTGAGTGCATTGTTATTCCCCTGTAACTTCCAGATAGTGAGGAAAGTCCCGAGAAAAATGTAGGACCAGCATGTTCCGTCAAAGACAAGCTTGTGTCTAGACAGGGAGGCTTACGTAAGGCAGCAGGAAAGGAAGGGTGCCTTGTGTAACTGCTGTCCCTAGCAAGTAAACACTCAGTACCTCTCATGCTTTGTCCCACAGAGGCTGACAGCAAAATGCACTTTTGTGCTTTTTCACTTAGCTCACTCTGAATTGCAACTTGCAGCCTTGGTGGCTTTTCAAGTGCTTATTAATCTTTCAGTTATTATTCTTTTACTAAAGGCTTCACTCTCCCTGCTTAAGCCAAAACATTGTTTGTTAGAACCCATATACACCTGCTCAGCTAATTTAAAACAGATATAGCATGTTACCCATTTTAAATGGCCTTGAGAGGTTGTTGATCGCATTTGGCAAACAATGCAGATGATATGCAAATCACCAGAGACTGCACAGAGTCTTGTTCATAAAAATAAATGCTGTAGTAAGGTAGCTTTCTTGTTTGACTTTGAGAAAGAGTGATAGTGTAGCTTTAAAATCTTGGCATTCTCTTAAATGTGCTTCAGTCAGTGTACCTCACTATCTGTGGGGACCTCTGGCACTCCTCTAGCTCTAAACTTGGCCCACATCTACGTTTTACTTTTCCTTTGGTTGAATGCAAATCTCTGCCAGTGAATGCCTTCTGATTTATTCATGCTCTCATAACAATTCCCTCTTGATTTTGGAACTATTGTCCAAGGTTTTTTCTTTTGATTTGGGTACTTCTTCAGGACCCCAAGTTCTGTCTTAACTTGGCTTCTCAGGTGTAGCCCTTAGCTTTTTTTCCTACTTATACATAAAACTTTCTTAAGGCGCTTTGTCCTCAGATGGGTTAATCTGTGTGGAAATAGGATCGCGATTCAAGAGCCTGGCTCCTTCTGTTCACCAAGGCTTAAAGTGAGGGCACAGGTGAAGTAACTTGAGGGTTGGTGGTCCTTCAAAGCTTTCTCACAATTTTGGCTCCATACCTTGAATTCCCAGAAGCACAGACAGGTTTCTGACTGCAATTGATTGCAGAAGTGTCTTTGGGAAGCTTGTCTTACAGAGTCACAGGCAGTGCTAGGACATGTACAGTTGTGCGTAATGTTGGAGAGAAAGTAATGACTGGGGTTTGGCTTTTCAGTGGTGTTGTCTACAGCTAGGAGAGAGTCATTCAGTAATGTTTGGATCTGGTTTCCAAACCCTGAAGTAAATGTGGATGGTGGTCTGCCCTTAGATAATCTGATTTTATTTTTTTTTTCAATATTGTTTCAGTCACTCCTTCCTTTCTCCCTGCTAAACCATGTTGTGCAGTTAATCCCTTTGTAACCTCCGTTTTACAGACTATTTCATACAGTGCTGTGGCCTTTCTGATACCTAGCTTTTTTCCTGCACAGAGTATATATTTAGTTCCACTGACTTTTGTTACAAACTCAAAGAAGTTATAAAAAAAATTGTATCTGAAGCTCTGGAGGAAAAAAAAAATAAATCATTACTTTTTCTGTGTGAGGAGAAATGAAGTTTTGTACCATGGCTCAGCTCTAGGAAATTAATTTTTTTTACTCCACTCTGAGAGCAGAAGCCCAACTAAATTGTTATGCTCTCAAGTAGAGCAGGTAATGCTGTGGTGCTGAATACTCCACTTTCAAGCGATACACTTCCCATGCTTCTAAAGAATTCTGCATCAAAACTATAGAATGAAATGTAAATAGTCTCTATCTTCATCTCTCTATTTTTCTCTTCTTTTTTTTTTTTTTTCTTTCTCCATTACTCACCTAAAATATTTCACAATTTTTGAAGCTAAGTTGGAGACATCTCTGTAAAGAGTAAAAAAATTGGATTGGTGTAGTGCAGGAAAACAACAGTGCCAAGTCTCTCCCTAGACTCCTCTGGGTGAAGCTACCCCATTAGAGACATGTATCAGCCTTGTGATGGAATCAGCTGGAGAAGGACAATTACTGCTTTTTCCTATGTATATTCTGAGAACGGGAGTATACAAGTTAGAAAAAAAATGTTAACCCATCTTACAAGCTTCAGAGCAGTACTCAAGCACAGTTGGGTAGAGCAAAGCTGCTCTCTTTGCCACCTCACATGGGTAAATTATGGTTATGGTACATGCCTAGGAACCCAAACATTACTTTCTTGCAATGGGGTCTAAGAGCGAATTAACTCTGAAAGGTCATCCCAGTGTTTCCTGCTTCGGTAGTACCCCTCTCCTGTGGGAGGGCTAGGTGGCAGTGCCAGCCGTGGAGAAAGGAAAGAGTAGTGATGGCTTGGTGTATAGTCTCAAATTGCGTTGTGTATTCAGGGACTGGTGTATGTACTGAGTCAGATCTGTGACCGTCATGCACACTTAGCAGTTTGGAGAGGGGCAGGAGGGGTTGCTAGGAATAGCCTTGCCTTAAGCAGAGAGGAATCTAAGGAACATACTACCTCATGCACTTTTTTATTTCAGTGGGTTTGCTTTTTGAGTAGTACTCTTGTTCCTTTGATCACGTCCTTGAGCTCCTTCCCCTTGTGCACGCCTTTCTGCCCCACTGCCTTCCAAATAGTTCCTGTGGCAGCAGATACCCAGATTGAAAATGTTTGGCATAACTCATAAGTCAAAGTACTTCCAATCCCAGAATAGAGGAGACTACATGCAGACTTCATTACACAGTATTCATAACATAAACAAGCTTGCAATTATGTCATAGCAACCAGCACTATGCTTACATGAAAGTTTGATTCAGGTCTCTAAGAGTGGAAGACCTTTGGATCCAAAATATCACAGCGACCTACTTCTCTGAAAGAGTGCCCTACATTATTTCAGAAATTAGATATGACACCAATATAGTAGGCCATATGGTGCCTTTGGCTGGTGTAGGGTGAACAGTGGGATATTCTTGGGGCCACGCAAATGTCTGTCCACTGACTAGGTAAAGTCAGCTCATTATTAGTTGGTATTAGAGGTGTGACATTTGTTTTCCTGATGTTGTGAAGGCAACAAACCCAAAGCACCGGTTGTTTTAAAAAGGCATTTGCTAATAGTATGGGCATGATCCTAAAAAGTGCTACCCTATTTTTTTCCTTTGGCCCAGTACTGTCTGCCTTTGATTGCCACTGAGAAGCCTGGCGGCTACATCTAAAATTTTTTAGGCAACTCACAACCTACCTCTCAATAGCTCAGAGAGAGGATTTCCCAGGAGCAGTTAGACACATTTAACTGATCTGATCCTGAGCTGCCAGAGCAGGATCACTTATTTTTCTGGTGGTGTTTCCCCAGATTGGTTGTAGACGTTGTAATATGTGTGTGAGATGAGTGTTGCTGGTGTAGTGTTGGGGCACAGAGAACAGTAGGAGAACCATTATTAGTGGTGTCTGTGTCAGGGACAAGTAACATGTGCCAAAAATAACATGATCTTCAAGCAAAGACTTCTTTTGCATTTTATTTAAACAAGCTCTATAGGCAGTCATCTGCAGAAAGAGACCTTATAGCACCCCTTGAAGAGGGAAGAGCTGGTGGTGGAAAAGCAGAAGAGAAGACAGAAATAACCCATTTTTGAGTGTCACAGCACCCTACATTCCTTATTATTCTTAATAAAGATACACTTAATTAGTAGTAAAGCACTGGTGAGTAACTGCATTGGCCTGGGTCAAGTGCATGAGTGCATTAAAGGCTGGGCTCAGGCATGGTGTCCTACCTACCAAAGCACTGGTGGAGATGCAGCCACGTGGGCCATTCCTGAGGGTTTGGGTACCAAGGGATGGTGAGAGGAGCTGGGGGAGGTAAAGCAAGCTGTAAATCCTGCTCTTCGCTGGCAGTGGAGTCACGGCCCAACAGCTACCTGTGAATTTCACTTGTCAACACATCGGGATGATGGAGAAGGTTTCAGGACATGATGGTGCCTTATTCAGAAATCAGTGGGTTTTGTGGCCTGGAGTTCTTGAGCATTTGGTACTTGCCGGTATGCCTGATGGTTTTATCTGTGACAGTTTCACACAGCACATTGTTTTGCCCTCTGTTGTATCTTGTTGAATTGCTGTGAAGTAATATCCCTCCCTGGGCTGGTACCCATTTAATTTACGTGCTTCATTGTAGAAATTATGTTTGCAAATGACAAAGAAAATAGCAAAGTTTCAATCCTTTTTTTTTTTTTGTCATAATTTCTGTAGATCTTTCCTCTTAGTTGAGGGATTTCTTTTTGCCTTTTTAAAAAAATTAATTCTTTTGGGGCCTGTGTGAAGTGAGCTTTTCTACAGTGTTTTCTTCAACAGCAATGTCCTTTTAACCCAGGACTGCCCATGTTGTAGATATCTGTTGCATAGATTTTCCATGTAATAACTCTTGTGCCGATCTGCAGACCTCAGCTGCAATACTTGCCTCAAGGAATCCCCAGAGAGGGACGAGAAGAAGCAGCACTGCTCTGGGAACACAGGGGCAGTTCAGGCAGCACTGCTTGACCTTGTGCACAGGGCAAGGCTTTAAAGCACAAAATGCAATGCATGGGCCATAAAGCAGGCTACGGGAACATCTGGAGTTCCTCCCAAGCCGTGGTTGCACAGATGTGTCAAGCTTCTTCTTCATGCTCCCCTCCTTCTTGCCAGCACCAGCGATGTGAATGGTTATCTCTCCAGACAGGCTGGGATCCCTTACATCCTCAAGTTTGTGTTTATTAGGTAGCATCTAAGGACATAATCTCATTTTGGCTTTTAACCACAAGGTAAATGTTTGGTGACCTTCAGGGGATCTTTGCACAGAACGCCATGGGCTGCCAGCTACTTGATATTGGTGGTGATCGTGTTTCTGGCAGAGCCCCCAAGGTGGAAGCCCTCGTTGTTCAGGAGCTGCCATGATTGCTGACAGACAAGACTATCTTTGCTGCCAGCACGGGAGGCACCTGCTGATCACAAACTTATTTTATGGCAATGTGTAATTTGCTGTCTCATAGCTTTTCGAAAGAGAATCCTTTCATCTCTCGAATTTGGAAAGGTTATATTAAGTAGATGATGCCTATCTCTTAACTGAAGGGGGTTTTGTTTGGATTGGACTGTTGTGTTATGTTTTTTTTTAAGATGGCAGTTCCTGTAAGCTGCAGTGCAAGAGGCTCAGCTGCCGAGGTGAGTCAAGTCAGGTCTGGATAACTGTGCTTCTGTGAAGAGTGTCTGAGTTGTCCTGAAGTTTCCTTCTCCAGAGCTGTCTGGTCTTGCTCCTTGCTTCTCTGTAGACTAGAAAGAGAGGCTGTGTAACTCAGGTGTAACTGCCCTGAGTAGTAAGCAGGGTGGATTGGTTTGGGTTGCGTTTTTTGGTTTTGAGGCAAAGGTGCCATTGATGGAGCTTAATCAGGCTTGAAACCAAGAATAAAACCCTCTGGAGAAACAGCACCAAACATGTTCCTGCTTCAGTGTTCAAGCACTCTCTATGCTGATAGCGATTACCAGGAAAATGTTTGTTCTGCATGAAACTTTAGCCCCCGTGCTGATCTGACATGGATTTTTATTCTGTTTTATAGGAGGGTGGCATGCCTATGTCTTTTTGGAAATGTGGTCCTCTTGGACTTTAAGCTTCTTGTTAGATGGTAAAATACATGCCCTAAAACTAGTGCCGGTACAGTGAACTTTCCTTGAAGCATCTTTTAGGGGTGGACGCATAATTTGAGCTGATAACCATGGATGGTTGTGGTGATTAAAATATCCCTGAAGGTTAGGATCTGTCTTACTGATTATACTGGGCAGCCTTTCTGGGTAGCAATGCCAGTTCAGATGGCATTTGGGACACAAATTATTCTTCTCTTAATTTTTTATAAGCAGAGCTTTTTTGAAAAGTGGTGGTTATGTAGGTTGCTGTGTTTGGTTTTGTTTTTATTGGATACGAGTAGGTTTGTTTTCTCTGTGCTTTGCATTGTGTCTGGAATTCAAACTAGAATGGAAACATAATACAAGTCATACTTGGTCAACAACTTTCAAGCAAAGGAGCAAAAAACTGCTGAACTTTGAGTGTGGTGGGTTTTCTTGGGTTTTTGAGGTTTGTTTAACCTGAAACACTGATTTATCTTATCTGTTCCCTTTCTCTAATTCTGGAAGGGAGTACTTTACCCTTAAGCACAAACATATACATGCCCGAAGTCCCCTGGGTTCCCTTTTCTCTGTGCTGTTGCCTAAGGAAATCAAGTGATTTGTCTGGCTCAATCATTCCTTCTTTTTAGTATTTTCACAGCTGCTGGACGACTACCTCAGGTTTTTAAGGTTAATTTGACTTCAGTGTTCAGGACAGCTGGCAGGGATGTGGGAAGGGTGTGGGATGTGGCAAGGAGGCTGCCAGCTTTCTAAAGGCTGCAATAACAAAGGGCAGCATAATCTTAAAGGTCTTATTGCTGCCTTCCCTCTTCTGTGGTCTAGGAAGGTTTTGGGGGCCTGCAGGACGAAAATGTCTCACAGAGATTTGTATTAATCCACAAGAAGAGTACTGTTTTGAAAAAAATGAATTTTATTTCAATGTTGCTCTGCATTTCTGGGTTTGATTAATAGGGTAACTCATATGATTAATGTATAGATGTAGCACACTGTTTATGACCACCTGTGCACAGTGGTCTATAATGTTGCTAATAAAGGGAGGGAAGCTCCCAGACATGCAGTAGAAGAATACTGTTCATTAAGAAGTCACTGGGGACAAGTAGTTTAATGCTTCCAAGTAGCCAAGGCAATTCCATAGACACAGTGAGATATATAACAAAGATTAAGCTGTTTAGTATTAATTAAACTGAGAGCAACAGTTATACATGGTAGAAAAGAATGGTTTGGGTGTGCTTTGCACATGGAGAAGCCATGATGTCAACTTCACTGAATTTAGAGCCCAAAGGACTTAATTAGGTTGTATAATCTGATGGTCTAAAAGGCCTTGAAATTTCATTCATATGTCCTTCATGTCAGCCCCAGGGTTTTTATTTGGACTAAATGGTTGCATGCCCCATTCACAAAAGAGGTCACATCAAAAGTTTTAGATGTTGATCTGGATAAGCTGAGATAAGGGCTCAAACCCTGTGGTTCACACACTATGCTAGAAAAGAAAGCAAAAATATCATTTGACTGCAGGAAAATTTCTTTGGGGTTCTCTATCTGGGGAAATGCTGCCAGCATAATCAGTTACAGCCAAATAACACCCACTAGATTAGGCTCTGAGGAAGCAAAATTATTTGTGTTACCATAGAATGTAATCCCACTCTACCCAGTGAGTCTTGCTGTAGCATAGCACATTGGAGGACTGCTCCAGTTTACAGAAGAAAATAACACTGGGATGCCTGGGAGGGGGAAATCTCCTACTCCATGGCTGAAGCCCTGAAGTGTGGTTGTCATTGTTGCCTTATGCAGAATGGTATTAGTAGCAGCTGAGTGCAATACTATTAATTATCTGCCTTTGGTTTAACACAATAAGAGATTGAATAGGGGAGATTCATGGGTTCAAAGGTCAGAACTGATAATTTTAGCTATTCAGCTTGACCCTCCCTGTTAGAGTTAGCCATTTAGTTTTTCCTATAAATTAGTTGGAAACATATTTTTTAGAGAGAAATAGTCTTCAAGACTCCCTGTGATGGTGAGTCTACCACCTGGCAACCTGTTCCAGTGTTTAATTACCCACACTGCTAGAAAATTGAGTCTTAATTCATGGTAATTTATTTATTCTAGATAATAAAGCCTTTGGGGCTGTCTGTCCTTTTAGGAAGTGTTTTTACAGTGCCTAGCATAAAAGGATCTCTGACTCCTGATGGGAGCCTAGGTGCCATCAGAATGCACAAATAGCTTGTTAACTGGGAAAAGAAGACTGTGTTTCTCTTTGCTCAGATAGTCTTAAAGAATATAAGATTAAGGAATTGGGTGTCTCGGTGCAGGGACTACTTTTTCTTCCCTTGTATTTCCTCTTCTTATCTTATAGGCTTTATGGTGATATTTTCAGTGAGGGAATGAGCGTTGTTTTTCATTTCTCTTGTTTTCTGGGGCTGGCACTAAAAATGTTCCCCTTTTTCAATTTGTCAATTGCTTTGACAAATTACCCTTTGGCAAAGAATACAGCATGGTAATCTTGGAATATAAGTTCTCTGTCAGTCTGGTTTCCTTTGTTTCTGGCAAGTATATTGCTGGGAAGCATGGAGGTACGGCTGTGTATTTTTGTAAATATGCTGATAAGCATGTTGATCCTTGCATGGAAAAAGTGTTTTATAATAAACACCACGGTCGGGCAAAGTAATAGTTAAAGTCTGGAGGAAGTATGCAACATGACTACATGTTTGCCTGATTTGGGGCTGCTGAAATACTATCTCATGTAGGTTGGGTCTAAAAAGGTGCTAGGTTTTTAGAATCAGCTGCCAGTGGCTCCAAGAGGCTCTTGGAAAGCCAGGGATTAGTCAGATGGAGGAATGTCTTGGCCAAAACTTTTCTCTGGCTAAACCCCTCTCTTGGCAGCACCGCATTGTATTCTTATAAAAGCTGCTGTGGAAGCTTGAGGTCAAACGAAAGATTTCTTTATGAGTATTGGATCCTCCTGGGACCACTTAAAGTAGATTGAGAGCTCCTTTCTCCTTTGGAATGTGGTGGTGAATATAGGCCATTTCTAGAACATTTTGTTTGTTTTATGAACCTGCTTCTCCAGATTCCCCTTTTGTTTATCCAATCAGTAAAATTACTTCTTGACAAGGTTCCCAATTCCTGACAAGGTAGGTGGTTTTGTCTGTCACGCATTACAGTGAAGGACTGATGGCTCCAAACAATAGACATGTTGTTCCCATCTCAAGATGTCAAGTGCAAGCATCTCTCAGCTGTGATTGCTGGCATGCTGTCTTTGGTTCCATCTGAGATCTCTTAATCTTTCCTGTGTTGGGAGGACAGCTCACAACAAAACATTACCTAGCAACAAAAGTACCTCAGGTCGGTTCAGGGAAAGCAACAGAAGAGTTGTTATTAATCATGCTGAGATGATGCATTGTGGTTTAAAAAATTGGAAAGGAAAGGCCAGATTAAATATTGACATTTACTGTATTCCAACTGTGTTAGCTTTCACTTTGGCTGACAGGGAAACGTATATTCAGTGAAAATGGGAAATAAAAACCCCTGACTGTATTCTTGTGGATATCCCAAAGTGAAGAAAAAAAATCAGATCAACAGTGATCTGTTATTTGGGCATTTGCAGATGCAGCCTTCGTAATCTGAGAGACTGAAGGGACTTCACTTGTAGCCCTACAGGCTACTAGTGTTTGACTGTCAAAATTACGGAGTAGACTGTCTTTAATGGAAACCATTCTGTTTTAAATGTATGCTTTAATGAGCTCACTGTATTAAAAAATGGGTTTAATGAACAGGTAACATAGTAATGAAAGTCCTGAGACTTAACAGCAGCCTACAATATGCTGTATTTATGGAGTAAATTTTGGTGCTTTTCTAGCAGATGAAAGCCTGGCTTGATTTTAGCCATCTCTACTCAGTGGCTATTACTTCAGAGGGCTAAGTTAGACCTTAGTATAACAGATCTCCTTGATCTTAATGTTGTAAGCCAAGTTTGACTAAACATTCAAGAGAAAAGATGGTATCATGAGCTGTTTACTGAAAATATAAATAGTCTAACTGTATAGGAAATAAATGTGGTTAGAAATAAGGAAGGTAGTGTTGTATGTGGAGGTATTTTGATGTTAAACAGTACTGTTCTGGTAAGGTTGGGGAACTTTCCACTCGGCTCTTTCTCTTAGAGGTGGTAATTTGGAACCGATCTGTGCATTGCGGCATGGGTAGTGTGAGCAAACAGTGTCACGAGTGGGCACGTGTGGGTGGTTGAAATCACAATTCACATTTTTTCTTCATGTGATCTTCACTGAGCTGAAATGGTGCCAAATCAGTCAGCCTGGTTTTGCTGAAGCCGTTAGTTTCTTGGTGGTAGCTTTCCACTGCAGCCGCCGTTTGCTACCTGTCTGTGGCAGGCACAGAGTGGGAAGGAGCACAGATCTGTGGAAGGACAAGTGGAATTGGAGAAAGGGCTAAAATAATCTAGTATTAATTTCTATCACACCTTTTAAATTAATTGGCTTGGAAAAGAAACTCAAGGCATTACTGTAAAAGTTCTTTTGAAAACGAGAGCTTCATGTTGACCAAAAAAAACCACTATGTGTTTTTTTACTGGTTTCAGTAAACAAATGTCTTGTGTTCATCAGCCTAAGAAACAACTTTAGGCTTTCTGCTTCCATTGAGTTTTCTTGTTCATCTTCTGGAGAGAGCCTGATTTTACAGCCTATGTGTGCAAACCATGCAACTTTAAGCAGAAAAAAACAAAAAAGGCAGTTATTTTCTGGAGGGTTAAGATTGCTGGGGAATGATGTAGGCTAGCAGAAAGTTTTGCAGTGATGCATACAATGTTCTTGTCAGGGTTTTTTTTAAGCTGTTCCTGTATCCTTGTAAGTAGTTGAAAAATGGCTTTCCTCCAGTAATAGCCATAGTTTGTGGGTAATGGCTTGTCAGAAACACTGTTAGTTCATAAAGATTAGCTATGTGAAAAAGTCTGCAGTGCTTTTTCTTCCTTGTCTGCTATCCAGAGGGTGCAACAGAGGAATGCAGAAGAGGGGCTGGGAGAACATGGTGAGGAAGCAATTAAGGCATTTTCTTTAATACATGGTAATTCTAGAAGTCCCGAACATCTATGTGGTAGACCTATTTGAAGAAGCCTTTTTCAAAATCAGCATCTTCCTCCTGATTCAGGAGTGTACCAGAGATACTAATTCACTAGTTTTTTTCCAAGGATACATGGTGATAGATCAGGCAGTAAGTTTTTTAAGAAGGGTAGAAAATCAGTTTGCTTGCTCTCACAAAACCTCAGCATTAAACAAAACATGTGGCTTTGCAAGAAAGAAGTAATTAGAGAATATCTTGTGTTCAGTATTTTAAATCGTCACAAAGTTAAATTAAGAAACAATTTGAATTTTGAACTTCCTGTTATAAGTTCAGTGGGAATTGAATGATGTCTTCATGCCCTGAGAAGCAACAGGGCAATCTCAGTGCAAGTTTTCTCATGGATCTCTGGACTTTGATGGAGTCTGACCTGCAGTTGCTGGTGCAAAATTGCTGTTGAGGATTGAGTGAGAAGCTAAGCTGTACAGGAGTGTGAACAACAAAGCAGGTGAGATGTAAGCTTGCTTAGAAATGAAGTTCAGAGCTGGCTCAGTCTTGTCACAAATGTCTGTCAAAGTTGGTAAAGAATTTTTTTGGGAAGTATTTCAGTGTTTAAGTTGTCAAAACAGTTCATTTCAGAATTTAAAAAAAAGACACATTTTTTACAAGACAACTTAAATTGGAGAAAATGTAAGTACTGAATAATAATAATAATAATAAACTGAACAACTTGGTTTGTTATTCACTTATTCTTTATCCTCAACTGCTTGATTTCTGTTTGAGTTGAAGGCAGCTAAATGTTCTTTTTAGTCCTATGGTTATGATGCACAATTAGAACATGGGAAATATGAAATAATTTCAGCTGCACAGAAGCTTTTTTGCTCTCAGGAAAAGATCCATCAACCTGGTTTTCAGTGATTGGGATACAGGAAAGCCATGTTAGAGACTCTTTAATTTCCTCCCCTTTCATCTTCCTCCTGCATTGCTACTGTAACAGGTGGGGAAGGAAGGAGGTTTGGCAGCCAGCAGG
>NW_009970725.1:15420236-15421021 GCF_000747805.2 Chaetura pelagica
AGCAGGAATAAGAGCACTTGTCACCACTTGAGGGGATTTGGGAGAATTTCTTGAGCAGATTGAAGGGAAGAGAGGAAAGTTCACATCAGCCTAGAGGTATGTGTGAGACTTGCTGAGTGACTTTTGTGGTAGGTGCTCCTAGTACACCCTGTTGTCAAAATCATCCTGAGTTTGTTTTTTTTTTAAAAAGATTCTCCATGTGCCCTCATTGTATCCCCCAGACCTCCCTTTCCAGTTATCAAAACTCTTGCTCAGTAGTAACAAATTGGCCCAAACTCTGTTTTACATCTGTGGAACACTGCTGTGAGTTCCCGTATAGTTGCAAAGAGAGATCTCTTTATTCCTGTGTCTGAAAGGCACGTGTCTGCCACCTCATCGGACTGTCACAGCTGCTCCAGCCGTCACAGAGACCCAACCACAGCTTTCCTCCTCTGGCTTGCCAAGGCTCGCACCCACCATGTGGCACATATTTCATGTCATGGAAATTCTGGCATACCCACCAGTCTGTCCTTGTCTCTTTTCTCTGCTTGGCAGGACACCCCGAGAGCAATGTTTTGGCTCAGACTTAGCTTGTCCCAGTGCAGAGTGTTAACTCTACACTGAACTGGTTCGTGGCCTGGACACTAATTTTTCCATTTCTTTCTACCTATTTTGTTTTGGTTGTTTTTTTTAGGTTATAAGGGTGATCATTCTATTAAAAAATAAAATCAGAAGCACTCTGAGAAAAATATTCTTCTTGACGTAATCCTGAAATTGTATTGAAAGAGCCTGAGCATCCTTGGGAA
>NW_009970725.1:15421063-15466876 GCF_000747805.2 Chaetura pelagica
CTTTGTCTCCACCATAGAAATGGAATGTGGCTAAATCTTTGCTAAGAACCTCTTGAGGGAGCTTTTATACAGAAGGAAAGAATGAATGACTCAAGGGCGTAAGACAGAGGTATCATCAACCTGCCATGGTACTTGCACTCAAATGCAGCTGTCCTTGATTACTATGTATTGGTGACATCATGACTTAAACTTGGACTGCTAAAAATAATTCCAGTTTTTTTAAGTGAAGTTATCCCTTGTAAAAGATGCTACTTTGAAGGACCTAGAGATGGGAACCCGTTTTGTTGGGGTTTTTGGCAGCAAATGGAAACACATGAGGACACGTGTTAGCGCTTTAGTATATGGTGCACTCTGGTCATGTCCAATACTTGGATGCCATTACTTTTTGCAGCAGGCATATTCAGCCTTCCTCTAAACAGATATATTTTTCTGCTAAAATTTTTTTGAAAATTGTTTTAATGTGTCATCTGTCAAATCCATGCTGTTCTTTTTTAGCCAGGGCATGAGCTCAGTTGAATATGCAGTATGAGGACATACTCCTATCAGGAAAAGCAGTGTGCAGAGCACATCCATTACCTTTGTCTTGTCAGCCCACATAGCTGAGGTTTGTTGGGCAAAGTGTCTCATTTATTGGTCCCAGTAACACCAGGCCTAAAGATTTCATTTTAGCTATGCTTTTCTGCATAGTGGGGGGAGATGTTTTTTTCTTCCAAGTTGGAATTCTGAATCTGCCCATCCCTAAAGCTGAAAATGGGCTTCTTTCTTCATGCTCTGGCTTGTAGTCTGCTTGGGAATAGTTAGCACCTTCTTGCCAAACAGAGTCATGTTCCTTTCTAGTTCTGACAAAGGTCTCTGGATCATTTTCTGTCTCAGGTTTGTCAGCTACTGCTGGTATCCGGTGCATGTGGGAGGAAAGAAGGCGGACCTCACTTGGACAGACATTTTACATAAGTTTCCTCAATTTCAGTTCTCTGTGCTCTTTGCCATAAAGAGCTGTCTGGAAAAAACTGTGACACCCTGTGCCTCTCCAGCAGATTTAGTCTTTCTTTGCATAAAATGTTCCTTTCATGTTTTGAATTGCTGGTAGTGAGGAAACAGAAACAAATTTGTAATGAAATTGTGATGCTTGAGCAGTTTCTTCAGCAGAAACTACAAAGAATTTGCTTGAAATACGTGTGTGCAGTAAGTGTACTATATCTGCCCTGAATTGGTTAAACCTCAAGGAAGCTAGTAAACTCCTTTCATGTGGTAGTCCATGTATTTTAAATCTTAAAATCTGGTGAAAGGAGTGGTTGTGGTGGAACGAAATGGAACAGCACAGTTTGTGAAGACAGTGTGTCCTGAAGCACAAAGGGCAGAAGTGAAGAGCTGGAGTGCTGTCTTCAGTGTGTGGATGCTGATCACAAATGGGAACAGATTTTAAACTGAAATGCTCATTGATATACTGTTATCAAAGGGAAAAGAATCAACTCAAACACATCCTCACCCTCTTTGATGCTATATGATTTAAAATACGTGCTGACATTCAAGAGATGCAAGGTGAGAGAAGAAAAAAAGTAATTTTAGTTCAAGAGATAAGAGATTTGCTAGTAGTTTTCAAATATTTTGTTCAGTTTTAGTACTGGAAAGATTGTTTTAAGCATGTAAAACTTTGGAACAGAAGAAAATGGCTGTATTTGATTTTACCCAACATTCATATAATTATGCACAACATCCAAATACTGTCAGTGACTTTGTACTTTAGTACTTTGAAAGGTGGGATGCAGACATCTGCATGTCGGACCTGAGCTGGGGACTTGAAGACTGGTTCAGATATGGGGCCAGGCCATGGTGTGGGGCTGTCCCGCACCTGGGGCTGAAAGATCCCCTTAGAGCAGAGGGATGTTTAGCTTGAGCACCCTGCTGGCACAGTCTTTTCCAGCAAGTTTGGATGCAGCCGTCTTGGAGCATAGTTGCTTTGAAAGTGCAGTTGTCCCTGTTATGCTGAGAAGGCTTATGCTAAGAAGGCTGAAGATTTAAAGGAAATAATACGGGTAGTATTTAGATGTTTAGACCTGCTCTTCTGGAGAGAACTCACAGAAAAGGAGGAAAACACCAGTTTGTATTTATATTTGAGGTTTTAAAAATGGACTAAAGACAACATTAAGACTTCCAATATTTTTATAATTGCCAAAACCAAATTTTAGCTCTTGTCTCTGTTTCTAAGCAAATATGAGCCTACAATGACGGCTTCTGTACCCTCAGGGTGTTGTTTTCAAGTAGAGTGTAGAGCTCAAAAGCAAATGATCCAGATACTAGAAATGTACTATTCTAGGCAAAGTTTGGGGAAATTTATTTTATCCAAGGCATAGATAGTTGTTTTTTTTCTAACTGCAAGAGAAATAAATGTGATTAAGTCTAAGAATGAGTCACTTTGGGGAAATCCTTTTTTGCAACCCTATTCTCAGGCCATAAATCCATGTCCTCCTTTGCTGTGCTTTCTCCCTGAATTTTTGCTGATTTTGGAGGCACCATGTTACAGGGAACTCGGTTGTGATGGTGTTTCTGCAGAATTGTTTCACTTCTCTCTTGCTGCTGTTTGCAGGCTATTGTGCTCCTGAATTACATTAAACATCTCTTAAATTTTAGAGCTCTGAGATGGACAGACAGACTTGCACTTTTCATATATGTTTTCACTCCAACGTTTCGGGGTCTTTTCTTCTTGGGAAGAGAGGAAAAAGGGTGAAAAGACTGCTCTACATATTTCCTTGGCAGTGTTTTGTGAGAATTTTGGTTTGATATTTTGGGGTTTTTGCTCATTTCTGTCAGTTTGATAGAAGAGGAGGCTGTAATAATATGGAGGTAAAGCAGTGCCTGTATAAGAAGCACTCATGGATGACCACTGTACTGATATAAGTGTCCTGGTTTGAGCCTGGCTCTAACCAGGACAATAAGAAGCACTCATGGATGACCACTGTACTGGAGTACAGAATGGAAGGTGGGTTTTGTGGTACAATAAAGAGGAACAAAATATATGCTGGAAGTGGAAAAGTGGATTTAATATTACATAAATGGAGTAGGGAAGAGAAGTGAGCAGGCAAATGCCTGGTCCTTTAGTAAAGGAGAAGGTGAAGTGGAGGCAGCAAAGAGTGAGGGGAGAGCAGTGCTGCAGGCTGGAGGCAGCCTCACCTGGAGCCCTGTGCCCTCTCCATCCTCAGCTTTAGCAGGTAAACTTATGCATATTCATAGTGATAGAAATTATAACAATAATGAAAATTGGTAGCAAAATCAAATTAATGTGGTCTCCTGCAGCAGAAATATTTACCCGATGTGTCCTGCCAGTTACAGAGATTGGCATTAAACCTAGACATTACCTCATCTTCCTGGGCAGACAGCCTATTTCTATGCTAAGCAAGTCTGCAGGAGTGAACAACTGAATACCTGCCTGATTAGCTGTGCAGCAGCAGATCCTGGTTAGGAGCGATTTCCCTTAGTGCTTTCTTTCTCTTTTGCTCGCCCGCTTGCTCCCTGCAAGGTTTGTCACCATGCATTATCAAACTATGTTTTTCATCTTGAAGGGCACGTTGCAGGGGACATTGGCCAGACAGGTGGGCTAGTATAAATGCTGAACCAAATCAGAAAGGTCAAGGAGAGCAGAAGGAAAAAAGTAACGTGTGGATATATGTGTATATATCTCCCTCCCTGTCTCTGCATGTGTCAGTGCCAGCTAGGTGAAACTGGATTAATGAGGAAGGGAGAGATAAGTGCTAAGAGGATTGTGCTATAAGAGGAGATTTTGGGTTTTGAGAATAGATGAGAGTTTCTTTGTGAAAACTTTAATTGGCTACCTTAGATAATTTCTTTAGCTTTGTTCCTGGGTGGCAAATCATAAGTTTCCTGCTGGGTGTAAAATCATAGCATAATTGTAATAATTGGACTGTGTAGAGTGTCTTCTATCACAGACTCCCAGCATGCTGTATATTCCTTTAAAAAATTAAGCCTCTTAATGTATTTTAGACAAGTAGTCTGACAAGTAGTAATAAAAATAGTAGTAAAAAACCACAAAGTGGAGGGGAAAAAAATGCCCAACAACAGCAATAGCTGATTTTGTTGCAGCACCTTTAAAAGAGCATCATACCATCCACCTGCTTGCCTACTGCTACTTTTTTCCAGAGCAAGTTTCAAGGACTCCAGGATAGAGTATCACTGTTTTGTTGAATTCCTCACAGTAATGCCTTTGTGCCTTCAAGAGCTGTGGAAGTCCATAGGTCACCCCTCTACCTTGTTGTTGGCATGCTGGTATTTTCCCATGTATACACCTGCTTCCATTTCAAACCTATATGAAGCTGGCCACCCAGCCACCTCTGTGCTTTTTTTTTCCATTGGCTTCATTGCTTACATTAACAGGAAGACATGGAGAAAAGTCACAGTGACATTAAGCCTCTTGTTCTTCTGTTTAGATGTTTGTAAAACTGAAGTCATTCTGCACACAGATAGTATTTTTACAGTAGTTTTCTTACGCGCTTTGATCAGTGGGTGTATTTCTCAATTGCAGTCCACTCAGCTGTTGAAAACAGTGAGGAGCTACCTCATGGAGAAAAAGCCTGTATTGATGGGTATCTGCCACCTTCTTCTGTGCTACCAAAACACACGTGGCTTCTGCTGGTCCTGCTCTTTCATGTGGTCAAGCTCTGGTAGTAACCTGTCTCCTTGTCACAGTTACTGGTCGTAGTTCTGAGAAAGTATTGCTGAAACATGCATTGCTCTCCTGGAAATGGCATGGGGACTGGAGATGCAGAGTCCTGCACCAGTAGACCTGCTTAATAGCTGAGTTACTTTTCAGGAGGGGAGTTTTCTGTGAGTAAGAAGCAGCAAGTTGCAGTCTCCTGAGTGTCTTAACAGAGATTAAAGTCCTTTAAAAAAACCCAGTGTCTTTTAACAGCAGTGAGAAAGTCACTGTCAAAGCACAGAAGTGGACACTGATTCTTTGCTCTCCAATTACTGGCAGAACGGAACTTTTTAATTTATAAGGTTACCATTTTGGCCAAGTGGCAGTTACTATTTCTGATAGCAGTGTGAGAGAAAGCTTAAAAAGGAATAATGATCCAGTTGCTGAACCTTGCTTATAAAGTTTTTGTCTTTGTTTTCATTAAATTCGTTGAAACCTTAGCACTATCTTCTAGTGAGGCTTTAAGAGGCAGTAGCATAAAAGAAATGCCATCAGAAAAAAGGAAAGCAGTGCCCTGATGTTCCTCAAGGGAACGCTAGGAGCTTATGGCCCTCTGGAGCAGAGAAGGAAAAGGATGTTTGCTTGATCTCAGTAAACTATGTCAAAGTTCTGCATTTTGTCAAAGTGTCTGAGAGAGGTCCCTGACCTAATTGTGCGTTGGTTTTTTTTTCTTCAGCAGTATAAAAGATAATCAAATTCTACATAACTCACATATTTCCAATACTTCATAGTCAGAAAAGGGCACTGTCCTGCTACTAGTGATTTGGCCTAGTTCGACACAGGCAGAAGACCTGCCTGTTTCAGGCAGGTTACTGAACTAGTAGAAGAATTGCAAAGTCAGATTGTCCTCTTCATGAAAGGACAAGTAGACCACTGAAATATTTCTGGATGTTAATTTGTAGCTAAATTCTAAAAGTCATTTGGGTTCTTGATTTAAGAATTGAATCTTTCATAGTGTCCAGGCCAACTAGCACGATGGAAGATGAAGCTACTTAAGTTATCCAAGTACACAAGCATTAGCTTGTCGGGTGGGAGAAGCACTGGAACTCTAAACATGAGTTTGAAGAAGTCATTTCCATAATCCTTGTGCCTGCAGGCAGGAATGACTAGTGAAAGAGGAAAAAAGTAGCTCATTTCTGAAATAAAGTGGCATTTTCCATTCCGTCATCTCTAGATGAGAAGGATGGACATTGGGTTATGACTCTACTCTCTAAATCTTTCTCAAGGGAAAGCAGAAGTGAATTCTCAAGGCAAGACAGAAATGGATAATAATTTTTATTTTTTCAGAATATTTCCTCACTGAAGTCAAGAGTAAGAACATAATTTTTTATCACAGAATCACAGAATTATTGAGGCTGGAAAAGACCTCTGAGATCGTCAAGTCCAACCTAAACACCACCACATCGGCTGGGCCAAGACACCAAGTGCCACATCCAGACTTTCCTTAAATACCTTCAGGGATGGTGATTCCACCACTTCCCTGGGAGTCCATTCCAATGTCTGATCACCCTTTCCATGAGGAAGTGCTTCCTAATATACAACCTAAACCTCGCGTGGTGCAGCTTCAGACCATGCCCTATTGTCTTGTTGCTGTTGCCTGGGAGAAGAGCCCAGCCCCCGCCTGACTACAGCATCTCTCCAGATAGTTGTAAAGAGTGATGAGGTCCCTCCTGAATTTTCTCCAGGCTAAACACCCCAGCTCCCTCAGCCTCTCCTCATAAAATTTTCCTTCTAGTCCCTTCACCAGCCTTGTTGCTCTCCTCTCGACCTGCTCCAGCACCTCAATATCCTTCTTGAAGTGAGAGGCTCAGAGCTCAAGGTGAGGCCTCACCAGTGCTGTGTACAGGGGGAGAATTACATCCCTGCTCCTGCTGGCCACACTATTCCTGACACAAGCCAGGATGCCATTGGCCTTCCGGGCCACCTGGGCACCCTGCTGGCTCAACCAGTTGTCAACCAGTGCTCCCAAGTCCCTCTCTGCTGGGCAGCTCTCCAGCCACTCTTCCCCCAGCCTGGGGTTATTGTGGCCAAAGTGCAGGACCCTGCACTTGGTCTTGTTGAACCGCGTATGAGTTTCATATGACAGTTTAGGATATGACAGAAAGTACTATGTTGTTTCAATAGCCATGTACAGTGCCAGCACAACTTGAGCTGCTTTCTGGCCAGTGACCACTGGAAATTGGAAATGCAGCAGGTTGCTAACAGGGAGGTATGGTAGATTCCAGAGCACTTTATCTTATCAGCAATTTCTACCTGTGTCAACATGACAGAGCAGTTCTGGCGCTGGTGGCAAATGAAGTTACTTCCTCTTTAACACATATTGTTAATGGTCTTGAACTCCTAGATCCATTGTGTGATCTCTGCATTAAGCAGATCTGTCCTTTCAGATGATGATTATAAAATCGTAAGCCTCTAACCCCCACCCTAAACTGTGATCTCTCTAAATTTTCTTGACTTAGATTTTTTTCTTTTATTCTACCACTTCCTTAAAAATGCTATGATCTTATTCTGTAATGATATTTACCCTAGGATATGATGTCATTAAAGCCTAGCAGCTATCCTGTTTAACTTACATAAACAGGTAAAATACAGATCGGTCAATAAATAAGGAACAAATAAAGTGCAAGCTTTCTTTTTGTTTTGTTTTGGGTTTTTCTTTTGGTAATAGCGGTACCATTAGCAGTTGTCAAATGCATAGCCAATGTAACGAAGTTCTTCAGCTTACTGTTGTCATCCACCTATCAGCAGTTCAGATCATGTACTACTTTGGATATTGGTAATCTAATTTTGCCAGTTCCTTACTGTTTTAGTGATAAAATTGCAACTCCAAATAAACAAAGTCTCTTGGTCCATTATGTTAGAACACAACCCTAAGATGTTTCCTTTGTGTCTTTTGTAAGAGTTTTTTTGAGGATTGTTGAATGGCATGAATTTAAATATTGTCACAAGTTTTGCAGACACAAATGGGAAGGGCAGAGCTCAGATGTGTGAAGAGAGTGCTTAGTCTTTGCTTACCCTGCTCTGCCAGTGGCAGTCAGAACTCAAGGGGGGCTGCAAGGGAGGAGGCAGGATCCTCAGCATACCTAGATGTTCAGCTGGTTCACAGCTGCTGTGGTGCTGGTGTTTGGGGTGGAGAGTGCAACACTGCCCATGTGCACTCTGTGTTGTTGGTCCTCAGTCTGAGGTCCAGCACAAACAGGGAGCAAGTATCACTGTGAGTTTGTGTCTGTGTGTCTGCATGTAAATGTGCATATAGACATGCATTTACCTGCTTGCCTGCCTACCTCTCACCCACCCCCACAACAACTTTGAATCCAGTGGGTCCTCAAAAAAGGAACAGATATTGAATATGTGAATTACTATTTTTTTTTAAATGAGAAGCAGGTGAAAGAGAGACCTTATTAGTGAGCCCATTGAATGAAAAACTGCAAAGTCAACACCAGAGTCTGTGAGAAAGGGATGGTATGGATGCTTCATCTACTGGAAGAATTTTTTTCAGTGCTTGTATCTCATGGAAAATCAGCAAACTGGCCAGAAAGCTGTGGGAAATCAAATGTCATGAGTTTATCTCTTCACACACCTGTGTGTGATTTTAACATTTATTTTGAAGAATATGTAGGGTGGATGAATACTGCCATGTTGGTATCATCAGGGTTGTATGTTCTCCAGTAGCAAAAGTAGTTTGTCTGATAGCAATGTAGGCTTGCCTGCACATTTCGTCAAAACTCTTCAGCAAGGCAGAGTTGCTGCCACCTGCAAAAGCTCAAAGGTACTTCCCCTCTCCTGTCCGTTTATTTCTTATCTTTGCAAATCAGCCAGGAAAAGAACTTGCCAAATTGAATCAGTTGTCATGGGCCATGTCGTGGTCACCTTTTCTCCAGGAGCTAGACTGGGATCTCAGATTCCTTTAACATAAGCCAGAAAGCCTTCAAAATGGTGATTGATTTCAGTTGTTACTGATTTAAAATGTATTTTAATTTATAATTTAGGAACAAAAGACTGTATTTCGACCGCTTTGATTTTGGGGAGGAGAAGGAAGAGCATGTGATGCCAGAGTCCAAGCATTCTGTTTTTCTTACTAGGGTATTTCAGGTGTAGTTCTGGTGGACTAATTTTCAGTTCACAAGATGTATTGTAGAGTTGTCTTTTTGTTCGTATTTCTGTATCTGGTAAGTCAAAACAAAGACTGGATTTTTAAGTAATCAGATACTGAAGGGCAATAGGTTAAAGTTATATTAGTAGGGTTTTTTTCTTATGCTTAAAAAAGTTGGCAGAAGGGATGACTAGATAGATTATGTTGTGGGTAATGAACACAGAGTTTTATTAAAGTGGTTTTCAAGTATCCTATATGCTTAGATAAAAAAGTATGTACTAAATGCTTCTCTTTTACTCACCATTCAGGTGGTAGTGTTAGGGCATGTTAGGATTTCTATTTTTTAAGACTTGTTTTTCATTTTAGTTGCCATATTGGAATATTCTGAAAGTTGAGTTTAGTTACTGAAACATGCGTTAGTCTTGGTTCCAACCAAAGGTGGGCAATGTTTTTCAAAAGTAGAAGCAAGAATGCAGCATAAAAGAAGAGGTGTCAGCTTTAGTTGATTTTATTTTACTCACTGAGTTGTTTCAAGTCTGGTGATCACGACATTATTTGGACTGTATTTTCTGATCTTCTTAGAATATGCTATGGAAAGTATCTTGAGAGATGCTTAAAAATAGTCTAAGTTGAATTAAGAGTGGTTATTAAGTGAGAGATTAAGTAAGGAGGGCATACTTTTCATAAACTCTTGGTTTACTGAAAGTTAATAAGTAATAATTTTCACAATCTTAAAAGTGTTCACATTTCTTGATCTACTCACAGCGTGTAGCTGACTCTGTGTACACACACCTGTGTGTGGAATGCTCTCCATCACTATCCTTGCTCAAATAAAATACTATTTGCTTACAAGAAGATTTAATGAATTCCCCAAAGGCTGGGGTCATACAGTTTAGCATCAGTGGAAGATGAAGCTGATTCCTCCAGTAGTTTTTTTCTGGATTGAGCAGCATTTGAGAATAGGTAGGAGTGCTTCTGTGGTGCTAGGAAAGTTATAAAAAGCACATGTGAATACAGGTATGTGCCAGTTTCAATGGTCATACATACCTATGACTTGGCATGTCTGTTCAAATAGGAGTGATTTCTAGCCTTCTGAGGTTTTTTTATCTCAGGCCAAAAGTTCTTATGCACCTTAATCTTGTGCAAGTTGCTGCACTTTGCATGAGTAAGAGCAGATATGCAGACAAACGGCGATGCGTCGACTGCAACTGTTTAGCAAGTATAATTGAAACATTTTCTTATCTTGAAGCTCTTAATATAATTCACATATAGCAATTAACTACTGTGATAACACTGTCAAAGTGGGGTTGACATCATATCACCTCCCTTTTTTTAAATGGCAGATGGAGTGAGGCATAAAGAGGTTGTGCATGTTCTCTTGTGTTCTGCAGGTAATCATCATTAAAATTGGACTCCAGAGCTTTTAACTCCAAAAACCATTAGAAAATTATTATTAGACCATTATTAATGCGTGCACTTACTTGATTCAGCTGTGAACACAGTTACATGTTCAGATGCATTATGTAATGTAGAAATGCAGTTACATAAAGCTTTAGTGCATGAATAGGGAAGGACTGCGTAGAAGGAGAGATGGAATGCCACATCATACTGGCACCCTGCTTTCCAACCTGAGTTTTGACTTAATGCATCTCCTTAATTGCAGGGCCACATCTTAAATTAAATCTCAAAGTGTCTGCTCTCCTCTTATACAAAGACAAGGGTGCGTGATCGTGCATGTGAAATTAAAAATGTGAGGCTGGATGCGCAGTTGGGTTCACATCGCCTGCACTTCAGTAATTTTAGGTTTGAATACCAGACTCCTTTGATGCTCTTTGGAACTGAAAAAAAGTATCCCCGCAAAAAAATCTGAAAAGATTAACTCTACAAATATGATTAGAAGAAGCAGACTGCGGGAGAAAAAAGTAAATTAATATATATGAATATTCCGCTTCTGAAAATGAAAAACTGGTGCCATTACTGTAGGGCCTAAGTGTTAGGACTGTAGCCCTAAGGGTTTGTACATGATATCATAAATGTGTAGCTGCTCATAGCATCCATGTCTTGCTAATGCTTCAGTTTGTTAAATGCATTTTAGGCTCTGAAAGTCTTAGGCACAGAGAGAGGCAGCAGAGGGGACTGACTGCAACAGGTATTAAAATTTGCACTTTCTTCTTTTGCTCAAAGCTTAGTAAAGAGACCTTGCAAATCACCAAGTGCTGGAACGTTAGAGAGGAAACATTCATGCTACCAAAAGTGTAATAAAATTTGATTACTAAATCAGTAAAATGGTAAATTATCCTTATTGCTGGAGTTCCAGGGAAAGATAGAAGTTGTGTTTGATAGTAGAACTTTATATCCTTTTTATTTGCTCATCCAAGCAGTGCTGCACAAAAAATTACATCACTTAGGCACAATATCATCCATACTAGTCTGCAGTCATCTGCAGAACCTAGGTGATGCATCCTTTCTCTCACTATGATGTGATTTCTGTTATAAATACATAACCAGGTAAAGCATCCTAGCACTGAAAGCAGTCTAGGAGGGTTGCATCATGAATGATGAAGATGATTTCAGGGACTTTGTTGTTGACTAACTGGAATCATTTCCCTTCTTGGAAGGGGAACAGGATGCTCTAGAGAAGGATTTTGTTGCCAGATTTGCAGTTCTAACGTGTAGAGTTTTTGAGTTGTAGTAAGATACAGGACTTCAGAGAGGTTGAGGAACAGCTCACCTCCCTTTATGTTATTATAAGGACCATGCTGCCACATGTCCAGAGGTGTGGCTTATGCACTCTAGATTAGTAAAACAGGAGAGACATTGTAAGATGTGAGTCTGTAAGCAACAGCTAAGTCTAAACATTTCTTCTGAGATTTTCTTGGTTGAAATGTTTATTGACTTGTGCCTGGCTGTTTTGGGTTATTTTATTTTTAATTAATTGCTCAAAAGATGGTAGTAAAAATAGCCATTAGAATGAATATATATATATTCATTGACATACATCAGTGTTATATATGTGAGTACATATGAACAGTCCTGCCTTGGTTGACTCTCACAGTTACTATATCCATCTGTTCAGGTATAAGTTATCCATCTTTTTCACAGAATAAAAGAAACTTAATTACCAAATAGATCTGGGGTCCAAGTGTCTGTGAGACACTTCTGTCTGGATACATGGGTTGCAATCCTGATATTGGTAATTTGTAATTTCCAAATGGGTTTCAAGAACTGCTCTGGAAGTCCCAGACCTGACGTGTTATTTAGTGCAGATTCATAGTAAAAGCATAACCCTTTGGCACTTTTGCTGGGGACACAGTGCCTGCAGTCTGGGTGAGTCAGGATTGGTGTTTGGGTCTCCTGCTGGCATTTTGACATTGGTAACCCAAGAGGACACAAGGCAGAAGCACCATCAAAAGCAAAACAAGGGTCAGTGTACAGTGTGGAATGACAAGCATGTGAGACACTGAGGGAGAGACTAGTGCAGATGTTGGGCTATGAGCAGGGTGGGTGGTAAGTCAAGGATTTTGTCTGGAGCAGGATTTCCTTCTTTCTTTGGACCCCTCATCAGCTCATTTATTCCTCTTGCAGAAGTCAGTTAGTCAGTCAAACCTTATTCCTAATAATCATCAGGAATGGTCCAAGTTGCAGAACCTCCAAAGCTGCCAGGAGTGGATAAGCTCTCTCAGATCACTGCAGAGGTAGTGCCAGTTCCTTGCTGGTTTTCTGTAAGACTGGGCGTTTCCTTTAAGCAATGATGATGAGGCAGCTGTGGATGCTGGTGGCTGGTATTTAATGGCAATTGACAATATCTCTTTGGCAGAAACCCATTTTGTGCCAGTTTAGGGAAATCTGCTTCTTCAGATGTGATGTGTAGACTCTCAGACCGGCAATGCAGTTTGACTGGGAACACACTGGTTCCTGTGCATTTGTAATTCCTGCTACATTACAGGCATTTGCAAATCTGCATCAATAAACAGTATGATATGGAAGAGTTGTTTAGAAAACTGTTTGCTGACTTTCACTGAAGTTTTTCTTAATACCAGAAACCTGTTTTTGCTAGCAAACCCAGGGTTTAAATTCTTTATTATAATATTGTAATGGCATAAATTATTTATTATAATAAATCACATCAGAAACACTTCAGTACCTATTATTTAGGACCTTTCAGGTATAAATTAGCTGTGGAAGCCAAGAAGCACGAAGTTCAGCACTGAGTTCCCTTCCAGGGCCCTCTTTTCCCAGGAACATCCAGATTGTTCCTTGTTACTGCCAAGTGGAAATGAAGCATCAACTTGTCTCCTGAGCTTCTTCAAACTTCCCATGTAACTTACTGCACTGCAGCTTTATTCAGATGGTATGTACCTGTGAGTAAGCAAATGAAACATTTGTTAGACTTGTTTGGCATTAAGTTGGGACTTGCAAAAAGTTCCTTGGAATGTTAATTTCCTATATTTGGTTTCCTTTCTTATCTAGGAAGGTAATTGAAGTGGAGTTCTCCCAGTTACCCTGTATAACCTTATTTTTGTAAAAAATCTGCGTGGCTTTCTAGTATCATACAGAAAAATCCATACTCTTAAGAATGAAGCAGTGGCAATTTCAGCATCTTATGCATCCATCTTTAACTCTGAGATGGTGCCTTTGGTCAGGAGAAGCTCTGTGCAGAGAATGAATGCAGGTAATTAGCACAATTTCTTTTTTGTCAAAGTATTCATCTGGTTAACACTTTACCTCCTCTTAATTATATGTGGTGTTCAGCCTCAGCTTTTGAAAAAAAAGCAGGGAGGAGGGACAAGCACCACACAGTGTTTTGACCACTTTTACCTTGTGTATGTGCTTATCATGATCTAGTTGTTCTCATGGGTGATTTCCTTCTTCCCATACTCTCTATCTCTAAAGAACTCTAGTATAAATATCTCTAAATTACTTTAGTATGAGTAAAGTAGCTTCACCACCATAGAATCATAAAATCATAGAACTATTCAGGTTGGAAAAGACCTTTGGGATCACCAAGTCCAACAATCATCCCTACTCTACAAAGTTCTCCCCTAAACCATATCCACCTACACCACATCCAAACGACCCTTAAACACATCCAGGGATGGTGACTTAACCACCTCCCTGGGCAGCCTATTCCAGTGTCTGACCATTGTCTCTGTGAAGAAATGTTTCCTAATGTTCAGTCTAAACCTACTCTGTTGCAGCTTGAAGCCATTTCCTCTTGTTCTGTCACTAATTACCTGTGAAAAGAGACCAGCACCAGCCTCTCTACAATGACCTTTCAGGTAGCTGTAGAGACTGATGAGGTCTCCCCTCAGCCTCCTCTTCCTCAGACTAAACATTTCCAGCTCCTTCAAGCGTTCTTCATAAGATTTATTCTCCACCCTCCATTAGCATTACTTGAGGTTATGTTTTTATGGAGGGGAAGGGGGTGGGATGAGTAGCATCCTTACAGAACAGAATTAAGGTTTTTCTGTCCTTTCAACTGTGCATTTCCACAGCCTTTAAACATACAGATTTCATGTTAAACTTGGTCTCTAAATTTCTGTGCATTTTAAAGGTGTTGCTTTTTACAATGCTTTAGAATCTTCACCTTCCGCCTCCCCCCCTTTTTTTTCCCTCTTAAACTGTGGTTATGTTCTTTCAACATGAACTCTAAGTCAAATATCTTCCTTTTGTTTGGAGAATGGTGCTATATTAGAAATGCATCTGATGCATCATGAAAGTTAAATGGCTGGGGAAGGGAAGAGGGGCAAAGTGTGTGTTTATACGTCATTACAATAATTTACAAAATGCTTTGCTTTTAAAGTCTAAACCTTATTCAAATGTAGGTTGCATAGTCTTCTTTTGATTTTTCCAAGATCTTATCCTGTACGTTTTCTACTATACAAATAAAGACTCCCAAAAGAAGTGTAAAATACCTTTTTGTGTGTGTATGCATTTTTTTCCATTTAAACTAATTGTCTTTAGAAGTTAGAAGCACCCAATACACTTTATTAGATCACTGAGAAGCTGGGCACTGCTTATTCTGTATTCAAGGAAAAAAAAAGTTTAATTAAAGATGCATCATCTTGGTTCTGGGTTGCCTAGCAGGTAAAAGTATTCATTGAAGGATCTGAAGACCTCTTCAGGAGGAAAGGAGCACAGGTCTGTGTTACCTGTCCATGGGTTGTTGAGCTTGCTTTGATTTAGCAGCCAGAGCTGAATTTTGTCTGGTGTAATACATGCTTACATCCTAATGTGTCTTATTTTCTCTAAGGGTATTGCTGTCTGGTTGTGGAAGCAGAAATACAACAAAAGGTATAAAAGGTTGCAGTTCCATGTTTTTCATCCAGTTTATAATATTTTCTCAGGCAGCTACTTGCTTTATATTGAATTTAAACAACTGGATTTTAATTTCCTAATTAATCTGGTATGCTTCTCTCAGTTTTTAGGCTGTTGCAGTGCTGCTTTGTAAGTACTCAAATTGCATTGCAACATAGTTGCAGCACCATAAAATCCAGGTTTTTCTCTGTTAATATTATTTTTGTCTACATAATGCATTAGATTTTTTTATTTGTTCATTTTTCCTGTCCTTACATCTACCTACATAAGAGTTTTGCTCAGATACATTGTTGAGGATTTGCCTTCTAAGGCAGTTAGTGTTGACACCATTCTCACCATATCTGAGGACATGGGTGTCTTCAGGCAGTGTGGTGGAGACAGAGAGAAGTACTCCAGCTCTGTTTAGCTGACAGTGTGTTTTAAGGAGTTTTTCCTTCTGCTGCATGTTAAAGCAAACTTGAGGCTTGTCTGTGTTTCAAGGCTGGACAAGTAAGTGGGGAGCTATAGTTGTTTTTCTGACCCTCCTTCCCACTGAACCAAGCAGAAATTCTATAGTGAAGAGAATCTGACCCATTATTTTGAATAGTAAAGCTAATTGAACCTCATAATCCATTACCTAATTCAGGTCATGCTTTATTTTGCTCAATTTGAATTATCATTCAGATTTGGTTAACCCAGGAATACAGAACCATGATATTAAATACTTGGTTAATTTGAGGATCTTCAGATTCAGAAAACTGACCTTTAAATATCAATAACAGAACATTGGAGTGGCTGAAGCATTCTTTCAGCATCATATAATTTTTATAGACTTGCTTGCTCATATCAATGCCTTTTTTGTGCGTTTCTTCCCATTTGTTCCCAGGAGAAATTCCAAGTTGAAGTAGTAGAGTAAGCAATACTTTCAAGTGGTTCAAGTGGTAGAGAAATAGAGCAATTTCACTTTTTTTTTTTTTTTTTTCATTTGCCTGTCCAGAAGAATAGTTTAGATGTAGTTGAATAACTGTGCATGTCCTTCAAGAGTTTTGAAAAGTTCTTTCACTCCACCCAGTCAAAAACCCTTCTGTTAACCAGCTACTCTTCCATGATGGATGACAGACCCCCCACTTCCTCCATCAAACAAGACATGTTTTTACATTTGCATTTACTTCCCTGCAGTTAATATGGTCTTAAAGCTCTCCTATACTTTAACATAGCCCTTAAAGGCAAACTGGGCTATAAAACTAGATGACCATTCTTACAGTGATTGCTCTGCCAAAATTATTATGGTGTATCCATTTTCTCTGGGATCTTTGCTTTTCTGGGAGTACCTGCCTATCAAATAACTGATAGCTTTATGAGAGGGATTGCAAAAAAACTTGTTTTTTTCCATTGCCTGAAATGCTGCCTGTTCGATTGGACCCACCTGGTCTTGATGGGCTTTATAGAACTTAGATGGCAACCCATCATCACCTGGCATCTTGCCAGTCCTGAAGGACTTGATAGCTTCACTGGTTTTCATCTTGTAAAAGGCTTTGTGCTTCGTTGGTCATAGCTGCTACGTCAGGTCCATTCTGGCAGATAAGCTGGCAGATTAGAGTGATTGTCATAATCAGATATGTGTAAATTTATTTTGGAAAAAAAACCAACCCTGTAAATTGCTGACTGGATGAAGAGTTTCAGCAAATGATTTCTCATCTACAAGTGAAGTACTTTTGTTGGGCTGGTGTGGTTTATGCTGAGCTGACAATAATTTTCTTGCTCGCTCTTTACATTAACTCTGCTTGGTGTATGTTAAAACATTAGTCCTGGCAGAATGCTACAGTAGTGTGCTTGACCTCTCTCTATTTTAACATGCAATGGTCTGTGGATGCTTCAAATTCCCAGATATTCTTTCTTCAGTAGTGTTTTCTGTTTGAGATGAATCTTGTTACTGATGAGTAAATACTCAAATTATTGAAGTCTGTACAGTGGGAGCCAGGTGGAACTTAAAGGTTGGTGTAGACTGAATTGAAACTGGGAATCTATAAGACAGCGAACCCTACAAACCCACAGATCCTGACATGAACATGAAGTAGCCAAGCCAAGCCCATTCGAGGCTCGTCACTGGCCATTCTCTTTCCTTCTGGCATTTATTTCTCTTCTTCAGCTGCCTCTTGGGAAATGCTGTGGCCAGTTCAAAGGAGCTGCCACTGTGTTTCAGCCGTGGGGTGGACACACAGCAGGAGACTGCTCCTGCACTGTCATTTGGCTCTGCATTGCTCAGAAGTACCACATCCTGTTGCGCTCCACCATTGGTGTGTGTGGAATTGAGGTCTCTCTTGGATTAATTTACCATTGATGTGAAATGGGCATAACAGTGCAAATCAACAAAACTATCAGCCTGAAAGAGAGTGAGATCTGAGTCAGGCCCTGAAGCCTGAGGACAGCAAGGAAGATGGAGCCAGGCCGTCTCCAGTAGTGCCCAGTGCCAGGACCAGAGGCAGTGGGCACAACCTGAAACACGGGAGGTTCCCTCTGAGCTTCAGGAAACATGTTTTTGCTGGTAATCAAGCACTGGCTTGGGTTGTCCAGGGAGACTGGTGTGTCTCCATCCTTGGGGATATTCAGAAGCTGCCTAAAAATGGTCTTGGGCAACTGGCCCTGGGTGGCCCTGCTTGAGCAGAGGAGGTGGACCAGCTGACCTCCAGAGCTCCCTTCCAGCCTCAGCCACTCTTAGTCTGTGACCCATGGAATATGACATGCTGACATGCACAATAGCATCATGATTACTCAGTTACTCACAAACTCATGTTTTTGAATTTTAAACCTGAAGTCCAAACTTACAGGAGCTAATATCTTTCATTTTCTTTTTCCATGCAGCATGTCTGTAGCTCATGCAGCTACTGCACTTAAAACAACATGGTCAAGTTGATACATGGTATGGGTCTGAATAAAGGTGAAGGAATGTAGAAATTAAATCAAAACAACCTTTTATTTACAGTAAGTAGCTTTCTTCTAATAGGAGCACTTGTTAAGCTTTTGAATTATCTGTTTTGTCTATATGATTGTTTTGTTGCTTTTCATTATCATTAATTGGGTAGCTGAGCTTTCCTTTAGGAAACAATGGCATTTTTCACATGAAGCCAATATCAAGAAAATGCTGCAGACTGTCACAAGATCCTCAGAACACAACCTTGTTTTGGTTTTGGAAAGAGTATGTGAAATTACACACAGCTGCAAGAAGAGTCTGAGAAGAGTCTCAGACAAATTAGAATTTTTTCAAAACATCTTATGTTTCTATCCACTTTCTCATCTAGCTCAAATTCAGTTTCGTGTGTTTCAACTACTGCCATGTACTTTTCTCCTACCCTGACAAATTCAGCCTTGCTCATATCCATGGCAAATGCTCCTGCAAAGATTGTTGTCCCAGCTTGTCACTGAAGTTGGTGATGAATGCTGGCATCACTGTTTGATCAGAGACAGGAGCTGATATTTCAGTAAGAAATGAGAGATGATAGGTAGGAAATGAATAGGTCTTGAAAGCAAAGGCAAGCAATTTTTGTGCTAGAGATTTTGTTATAGAGGAAGGGGAATTGGTGGAATGATTAGGATAAGAGTGTGACATGGGCAAACTTTCCTTAGCTTTTTCCTTTCAACACTGATGCTCTTTCTTGAAAGCTCCTGTAAACATCCTCTGGACACTCACAGTATTCTTCTCAGAAGTCTCCCTTGCTTTTGTGTCTGCAGGAACTTGGCAATGACTAGGTTAGGGTATTATTCTGACTTACAGCATCCAAAAGTTTCCTTGCACTCCTGCTCTCTTCTACTATTCATCTGCTTGTGCCGCCTTGTAGACAAGGGAGCCTTTGCTAGCAGCCCTCTCTGCAACAAGGCTCATTTATCACACTTTGCATACTGGAACTATTAACCTCTATCCAACAGGCAACCCCTCCAATCCTTTGCCTGCATGTTTGCCTAGTGACCTTGCCTTAAAATTAACTGGATGGCCTCTTGCATAAGTCTTGCCCTAACCCAGCAGTTCCTATCAACCCTTTGCTTGTCAGTCTGTTGTAAAGTCTGGACCTCCCTTTTCTGACTGGTCTCCACAGCCTGCTCCTTAGCCATAACCCCTGCAGTACAGCCATCTGTCTAGCTCAATGATACTTTTTTCCTTGTAAATCCCTCTCCATCCCTGATGGGTCCTGTAAATAATATAGTGCATTGCTTGTTGTACAGCTCTTTCATAAGCATATAAAAGTAGATGAAAGATGGAGATTTCAGTACATAGTCCAGTCCATGGACTGTAGTCAATGGAAGCAGGAGGCAGGGGTGTGCAATGAGGCAGTATGCATAGGGTATGGATAAGGAATAGTGGAGCCCTGCACCCCGAGAAAGTCAGTCTTAGCTCCTTGTGTGGCAGTTTAAGAGGAATCAGGAGGAGCCACTACTGGCTTGGAAGGATTTTTGTTTACCTTGCAGGTGTCACTGTATAGGAATAGCTGAACTTTCTTTCAAGATTATTTCAACAGTGTGACAACTTGTCACCAGCACTGAACTGGCTTGTATGCCCTGGCAGCCACCGGGCTGCTGTCATGCAGAAGGACATGGGCGTTAGTGTCCTGAACTCCTCCAGCTCTGGCATCCTGAAGGCACAGTAGCTCAGCTCAGGGCTGGCCTCTGTGCCTGAGCCAAGCCACCCTCTTGCTTAGTTTGCAACATTAAGTGTCCTGAAGGGTCTACACTTAGCAGGAGCTGTAAAGCCCTCATAGCCCAGCATGATCTGTGGGGTGCGCTCCCGCTTCCCACTGTGAGGTTAGTGGGACCCTCTTCAGTGGGTGCCAGGGCCATGGGGTGTTGTGTCCCCACTGTGAGCTCATCCCATCAGTGCAGAGGTGACAAGCACCTGTTGCACTTTCATTCAGTCCAGTTGGGACTGGTCCTGTCTTGGTCTCATAAACAGTCTTCCTGCAACATCCTTGGCACAACCAAGGTGAGAGGAAAAATGCCCCCTAAACATCCAGAAGGTTTTAGAGGAATGTTTAAGGGGAAAATAAATAAATAAATAGCTTCATATTAAGCTTCAGCTTGATTTCTCATCTTGATTGGCTTAAACCCAGAAGTCAGATGCTTAATATTCTTGCTGAATCTTTAACTGTTGTAACTCTGGACAGCCTTCTGATCTGTACAGATGGCATCATACACTTTGTGAAATTCTTACCTTCAGCAGCCTATAACCGCCAATTCTACCGTCATCTGCATATTGCAGTGGAAAGGGTTTTCTTTTATGAAAGTAGTCAACACTATTTCTCAAGGCCTGGAAAGCCAAGGTATAGATTTGATCAAGTTGTAAATTGCTCAGTGTCAGGATGCGTAAAGACTGCAGAGTCCTAGAATGGCCTGGCTCTCTCTGTGCACCTAGAATAACGACACATGCTGCATGGTATTTTCTATGCATAAAATAATGAACAAATATTAATGCTTACAACATCTGGAAAAGGAGACTCTTCTGTTTTGGGTCTGTGAAGCTGAGGAAGGGTGGGATAAATTAGTGGAACCTGGAAGAAGGTTCCACCTTTCACATAGGGTTGTTGGTATTTTAAGTGATGTGGCCAGATTTCAAATCAGAGGGCTCCCTAAAACTGTGCAAAACACCTGAGTCAAGCTGTTTCACAGAGGATTGTTTCTACGTATTAATGACCTATTGAATATCTTGGGTGAATAAAAGTACGTTTGGAAGGAAAATTGATAGAAAGATTTGAACCAAGAAGAAGTCCCTTACCCTGCAGACGTTTCACCTAAGAAGTTACGGGTGTCCTGTCATTTCCAATTTATTGGCATAGTAGGAAGTATAATCAGCTTTGTTTTGGAAGAGTATTGGTGTAGATGTTCCTTCTAACTTCCATGATTCTGCAGCAACTACGATGCATTCAGTTATTTTGGTTTAAAATGTAAATGGTAAGGGTTGAAACATATTTGTTGACAGTATAACAAGGAATGGAATAAAATGTGTTGCATCAGAGAGGTCCTAGTGTAGTATGCACCTAACTGTCTATGACATCAGGTCTCTGATGGATTCCTTACTTATTAGAGGATTCAATAATTGTCTAGGATATGCTAAAATTCCTTCGATAGTTTCCTGAGAAAATGGAATCTTACATCAACTACAGTTACAATTATGCTGAAGAATTAATTTAATATTATTATCCCTTGAGTTATGGAATGCTTAATTTTGTCTGTGTAACTCAGACTAAAAGCAGTTGCCTGTGTTATGGGAACTGAAGCTATGTGCCGAGTTAGTCCATGATCCATGCCTGGGAAGCATTGCTGGGTCCTGTGGGAAGCAGAATCATCCTTAAATATACCTTTGACCTAAGCCTAATTTTCATAGATGGAATATGTTTTACTGAGCATTTTGGAGGACTCTGCACTTGAGATGTAATTTTCCTTTTTTGATAAGCTGTTGAATATTAAGGAAGCTTTTATCTTTTGCTTCCTGGCTGAAGGTGACTTCACATGATGCTGTGAATAGAGTGCGTGCCAATCTGGAATGAAATTTCCAAGTACGGTTTATGTCAGGCACACTGCTTTGACCTTTCTGTTTTGTTTTTATAGGAGATGTGCAACAGCAGAGTCTAATCTTCCTCTTTCTAAAGTCAGAGCTTGTTTGGTGAGGTTTTCAAAATATTCCAATCTGATAAATCTATCTGACAGGATTTATGAACCTGTTAATATTCCTTAAATTAACTTAAGACATCCCATCATCTTGATAATTATGCTTACACAATATCGTGTTGGCCATTAATTTGATTTCATATCTTAGCACACACCATCTTTGAAACGTTTTATGCAACACATGCATTTGTATACTTTTATCTGTAGTACTGAGATACTCACCTGAAAATTGTTTTCTGCCTTATCTGTTCTTGGGAGGGCATGACATGTCTGTACGTACCGTGTGTGACTGCACTATCTGCTGTCCTACCTCTACTTCAGCTTCACTCCTCTGAAGCAAAGGGCAGAGCTGAGACTCTTCAGGAAATACTAGAGAGGGTAGTACATTCCTTTGAGTACTACTGTGTATATAATAGAGATTGCTGTCAGCTTCAAATAGTCCATACAGTCTTTAGTAAGCAAATACTAATCACCAACAAAGCACAGATTCCGTAAAACTGTGAGTAACATTTATTTGGCGTGTTACAAGTATGTTTTAAATGAAGTCCTTGAGTGAAAAATATTTTGATACACACAGAGACTTAGCCCTTTTTGGCTGTTAAATATTTACATTTATATGCAAGGCTTCACCAGGGTAGTATATATTTCATGAGGCACAATTAAATACATTCCATGCAGTTATTTATCAGTCTATACAGTGTTATTGCTTAAGTGTACACTATACAAAAAACACGTCAGCCTGACTTCAGAGCTTAAGCATGGCACCATCCCAGTTCTTCCAAATGGCTACAGGGTCCAGTAAACTAACAATTATCTGTTGTCTCCACAGTGGAAAGTTGTCTGTCTTTGAACAGCAACTGACTCAATCAGTTGCTGGTGAAGCAAAAACACCTTTCAAAGGCCTTACTAAGCTGCGCTCCAACAGCAGATAGATCTTTGCAGTCTGAGCAAACCACCTGCCAAGGCTGCAGACACTGCAGCAAAGTTCTGCATCTGCAGCCTTCCCTCTGGACCTGGCCAGCTCAGCACCCAGAAGGCGACCTGTGACAAGGATTGCCCAAATTGAAAACATCTGCCAGAGCTCCAGAAATAGTTAGCAGCACCAGTACAAGGCTGCAGCTGCCACACACAGGTTTTGTAGGGGCTCAAACCCTTAACTGAGCCGCTCTGGCTTTGCTCACTGCAGGTCAGGTGGATGAAAGGGCAGTTTAAATTCCACTACTCCTTCCTGTTCTCTTCTCCCTGCCACAGCAGGGTCCTGCTGTTGGGCACAGGGCTGACATCCCTTGCCTCGTTTAATCAAAACATCTGTGTTTCCCTCCAACCATTTAAAAATATAGTCACTTTGATGAGGAAGACTGGGCTTGCTAGCCTTCTGCTTTGTGGTCATCGGATTCTAGTGATGTGTTGGGGCAGTGAACCTGTCTTTTGGAAAGCTTAATGCAGTTTTAATGGCAGCTGTGCTCCATTCCCCAAAACTTTTTATTCTGTTCATTTGTTTCTAATGTCTGTGGAACAGATTTTAAACAAAATGAACAAAAGCAGTGCAGAGCTTAGCAGGTCTGGGAGGAATCCTTGGTATATTAAAAACAAATGGGAAACAGGACTTTGACCAATAATCTAGAAAAATGTGGACTACAAGTCTCTTGTGAGTTGCCTGGCTGGCTTTCCACCTCTAAATTATTTCCATGCGGCAAGTTTAGCAGGGATAGACCCAACAGGGATTGGTTGAGAGTCTCCAGGAATTCTTTGTATGATTGTAACTATTTTTAATTTCCATCTTAGATAGAAAAAGTATGCTTTTTATTGTTATGAGTATTTGGCATGATAGCAGCTTTAAAGAGAAGCAACTTTGGACACAGGAGGCTGTGAAAAGAATACACTTATCTGTAAGTAATAGAGGTAAAGAGACCCCCTTACTGAGGAAAAAACAGTTTCCATTCTTCCGTGGTGATTTGCCAAATGGGCTGGATGGGAAGAACTTCCCCACCTTGTTCTTTGCTGCTGTCTCTGGCATGGCTCTCAACCACCAGGCTCAGCTGCTCTCTTGGCTGGAGATGCTCCGCTGCTCATAGCAATGATACCCTGACAAAACACTGTTTACTCAAATCAGACCAGCCTCCTCCCTGTAAAAACAAAACTTTCAAGTGAGAAATAAGCCTGATTGCTTTAATCTCTTTGTGTCTTCCTTTCTGCCTTCCCTTTTAAATTAAAGCACACATCTTGATCTTCTGTCTTACTTGGAAATGGAAATCTGAAGGAGTGGGGGGGGGAGTGTAGAAATAATGATGAAGGAAGAGATAAATGTAGCAAAGGTGGAAGTGATAGTTTATTCACAGCATTACATCTCTGTTATCTTGATCTGGCCTACTTGAATACTGTTTTTTTCCCATCCAAGCTCCTTTGATGAGTGTTGATAGTTCTCTCCCACTGCTGTGGCCGTGGCCTGATCCTCTCGCCCCACTTCCCTCACAGTCAACATCCACAGGATGTATATTATAATCTGTGTAGATGGAAGTAGAGGAAGCAAAAAATAACCTTCCTGGCATAGCAGGCAAACCATCCATCTGTTTTCCACCAGCTCCCACATCTCCTGTTTCTGAAGTTGCTGCACCTATTTTGCAGCTGACTGCCAGGCTCCAGCTATTGTGCTGGAATCAACAACCCAGAGATTCTCTTCCACTTTTTATTACCTTTCCTTCCAGGAATGGCTCCATAAACCCAGCATATTTCTGGATTTCTGCTGGTTTTGATTATTATCCTTTAATTTAGAGAATTATGATGTCTTATTTAGTTTTGGTATTATTATTATTATTATTATTATTATTATTATTATTATTATTATTATTATTATTATTATTATTATTATTATTTTGTTGAGAGACTTCCAAAGGCATGGCAATGCAGAGGTAGCTTTTTGTTCTTGCTTCCAATTTTCTCTTGCTGTTGAGGAATTCATTCAGGCTTAGTTTTTGAGGCAGGGTTTGTTGAGGTTTTTTCACCTCTCTGATATACCCAACACCAACTATTAAAGTCGTGAGCCAGTCTGTCAAAATCATTATTAGCTTAAAGACCATGAGCCTTTAATAAACAGGTTATTTTCTTGAGGCTTTGCAGCCTACTTGGGCTTTTCAGGCTTTTCTGTGTAACCTCTGCTGGAGGCTGTCTTTCATGGAAGCTGCCTCCAAGGTAATCAGTTGTTTTCAAAGGCTATGACTTTAAATAGAGCATCATGAGACTTGCAGTAAAATTGCAAGGGTTGGCAACGCCGAGTGTCTTATTCTAGAAGCTTTACAGGATTTTCTAAGTGCTTTTGTGAGACATTTATGGTGGCATTTCCCACCCCACCCCTTCGCTGCTTCATTTGAAGCAGCTCATGCAGCTTGCAACATGGCTCTGTCAAGGTTCACGGGGACTCCAGCTTCTTCCCTATGTGACCCAGACGTTCTGTCTCCTGAAATGTGCCAGACGGACAAGAGGTTACTTTGAGAAATAGTTTTAACTTTTCCCAGACTCTGCTGCTCAGCTTCTCTAACAAATATGTAGCTGAGGTAATGTCACCGTGGATAGTTATTTGTGCATCTTTTCCGAAAGCCGAATGACTAAGCATATAAAATCAAGAAACATTGTCACAAACTCCTTTCCCCCCCCCCAGTTTCCTTCTGTCACTGCTTTAGAACCATTTATTGGGACTGTTTCAGAGTATACAGAGTCCTTAAACTGAAGCAGAACCAAACAACTTCCTCAACAGTGTACAAAGAATTTTCTTGAAGGTTTCCTGACAGTAGCAAATCACATTTCTTTTTTTATGCAGCTGAGCATGGTTGTGTTTCCACTCACCTGCAATGATAATAATGTTAATTACTACATTCATAATAGTGTTAGTTACTAGACAAATGCCATTTAAAATCAATCTCTTCTCTTTTAAGGCAATTTTCCTCCCTCTTTGTCAAACTGTAACGAAATCCTTTCTTTTCAGGTATCTTTTTCTAAGTTACAATGCAACAATAATGACTGCATGGGGTTTCCAGAGTATGTAAAATATTTACAGTAGTACAAGATATTCTGCTGTAGTTCATTATGAAGATCCTTTAGGAGGCTTGGGCTTGAGTCAGCAGTAGTTGAGCCTACAGAAAACTCTAACGAAAACTGAGGAAAACGTAAGAGTTGCAGTGAGGTACCTATCAGAAGATTTATTTTTCCCTAGACCAAGGTGGAACTGGAGATGAATCCGCTTATTCCCAGTTTGTTGAATCTCTGGCATCCCCTACCAGAGTCTCATGTGGGGAGCTGCTGCCCACCCCAAAGCATGTATCTCCTTCTTGTTTGGTGGAGTTTCCACTTTGAGCAGGTGCTTGTAAGTGTCAGCAGAGGTAAGCAGAGAGAGGCTGTTCCTGTAGCCTAGCAGGTGTGTTTGGGGAGGCCCATGTTTGAGTGTTTCCTTCAAAGCCCATGGAGGTACTCTAGGTAAGTGCTCTCTATTTTGGATACTTTTCTTAGGTCGTTCTTTGCTCCTTCTCCCAGTCATTTATCTCTGCTGAAAGGAAGAACATTCCAAATTCTTATTTCTTTCTGGGTTTGATAGCGATTCATCGTTGTTACTGAAAGCTTAGCACCTCTTACATGTTCTGCAATTAGAAATTGGAGCAGAAACTCTCTAGACACTAGAGTGCTGTGCAATAGTAGGAACTGTGAGACAAGGCAGGGCAGAACAGTCAGCCAAACAGGAAGGGAGGAATGGAGCAAGGGGGGGTAGGAAACAAAGGTAGAAAATGAAGTGACTTTCCTGTAAACTCCCTGAGCATTAATGCCAGAACCTTCTTGCCTCATGCAGCCATCCTGAGTTTAACCCTGCCCTGAATTTAAGTCCTGTGCTATACCCAAGAGCTGTCTATTTAAACCAAAAAGTATATTTGTATACAGGCAGAAACATGACTTTCCCAGTGACACAGCACACCACATAAACTGCTGTTTCCTTTGTTAGTCATTTCTTATGTATCCTTGATGGGGTGCTCCTGGCTGAAATGCAGCGTTAATACCTTCCCAGTGACTCCTGCTTACCCCGGCTGCAGGTGGAGTTGAAATACCAGGCAGATGTACATCAGCTCTTCTTGCCATAAATTCTGCCTTTTCAGAAATTTAATTTAAGGCACGGTTGACGTGAATGTGGGACATTCAGCACCAGCCCGAGTAAAGGCCTGGCTTTGGATTAATGTAGCCAGAGACTACAGCAGAGTGGTCTCAGGGTAAGGAGGCACTGGGGCTTGCATTCCCAGGTCTCGGCTTGTGTCACATCTTTCCTAGAAATGTCCCCTTAAGGACTTTTCTTTAGCACACCAGCTTATGTGTTTACCAAAGACCATCACTTCTAGTAAAGAGGGAGGAGATGGTAATTGGTTTCATTTTATGCAAATTCAGTGAGCCTCTGATGAATTCCAAATTTGATGAAGCATCAGGTACCCTGATGCTGTAAAGAAATATAATTTACTTTTTAATTCAAGCTTCATTCAATAACACAGTTTTTTAATATTTCAGGTTGACTCTTCTGTCTCTTTTTTATTTGTGTATTAGTTTTTAAGCTGGAAGCTGTCTCAGCATGTTATATATACTACTGTAGTGTCATTTCTTAGCTAAGCTCAAGGGAAGTTTTAGAGGTCGCTGCCTCCCAAGAGCATAACTTAGTAAGACAGTGGCTTCATTGGCGAAGTGTGTGCAAGAGCCTTCTGGCTCTGTGCATCTGCTTGTCACCACCAAGGTTTTGGCAATATGACTGTTGGCAGGGCCAAACTGCTGAGCCATCACAAAAAATGTCTGTGTGGCAAAACAGCCCTACAGGAAAAAAAGTACTGGATGCTCGATTAATTCAACAATGTGTTTTGAAGGATAGTGGCACCAACAGTTGTGTTGGCTACCACAGTGGTGTGAGCCCAGGTGAGTGAGACCCTTTAAACCTCAGCTCAGTGCCACAACCAGCAATTTGCCAAATGCCACATGCCTGCTCCTCAGAAATCTGACACTAACAGTGGGACCATATTATGGAAATACCATGTTAGGCAAGACACAATTACAGGCTTCTGTGGCTTCCATCAGTTATCACTTATTCCCAAAGTTGAACTTTTTATGTTAAAATACGTAAATGTTAAATTAATCAGACTGATTTCTGCATTCATTTTGAGGAAGAGGGGTTAGCTGCTGGTATTTGTGGATCGCTGATTCATCGGAGAGATGCATTGCAGCAGGGAGTGTGGATACATTCCTTGGAGGAAAAGGCTTTGCAGTTGTGTCCTTTAAAGCCTTTCTTTGCTTCAGATCCACTCATAACAAAAACACTTTCTGAAAGGTATTCAGTGCCGGTTGAAAGCAGAAGATGTGTTTATGTTGCAGGTTGTTAAATGTATTTATGGCCTTTTTTGGGAGCTCAGTGGGAACTGTGCTGTGGTTATTTATTGGTCTGCTTCGACAGCTGCTGGTTGAAATTAAAGAAAATCTATTGCCATGATTTGCAAAAACATTAGAGATTGATTGTGTTACGATGAGTTATAAGAGGCAATTTGAATGAAGCCCAACATGCGTTGGTAGCGGTAGCATGTCAGGGAAAAAATGTAGATATTCAGATAATCAATATGAATGGATATACAGATTCTTAAGATAGAAAAGTAGTCTTGTTTGAACTGATTTCTTAATTTCCTTTGTGATTTGTGAGGCCTGGCCAAGGGACTGAAGAGTCTGGTTTCACATTTGAGTCAATGTTGGTGCCTTTCAGCTGGTGCCTTCCAGCTACTCTTTCCTGCCCTGAGCTGTGCAAATACAGGTGTTTTCCACTATTGTGAACTATTTCCAGGAAATTATCTGGCAGAAAAAGAATTTTGGAAAAAAAGCAAAGACCATTAGAGCCAGTACTGATCAATGCATGTATCCAGTATTTTAAGCAGGCGCTTTCCCATATTCCCATTCTTCTGGCAGCTTAACACTTGCAGTCAATTCTTTAAAGTTTGTCTTTGAAAGAAAGAGATTAAATTGGCGACAAAACATTTGTATGTGACTCCTGACTGCAGGCAGTGTGGAAAGCCCTATGAAAACAGAAGGACCTGCTCCCGAATGCCTGCTTATGTTCCCTCACCGCAGCAGGAATCCTTTGGCACTTTTCCCACATCTTTTCTGTTCACTGGGAGCCCTGCCACTGGGAGCTTTGCTCTCTTTTTTATTTCTCTCCTCTGAAATGGCCAGAGAAGCAAAGAATGTCTTCAGGTGACTGGTTACTTGCCCCGGCATAGACTTGTTGTCTGATCTAGAAAGAGTAGGTTGCCAGCAACTCGCTCCTGTGTGTATGTCCATCTGAAAGGACAGTCCTTGCAGTTACTGGTAGGTGCTACTGTTGTCAAATCCAGGACATTGACTCAGTCTGGTGACTGTAGTGCCCAGGTCATGGCACACAGCAGTTCTGAAAAACGAAGATGGTTGAATAAAAAAAGTATATAACAACAAGTAGAATTCGTAGATCACACAGGCAGCTAGCCAGATTATCTTGTGTGAGAGAATGTGTGTGTAATTATGGTGTTTCAAAAGATGAGCTAACTTTGTAGGGCAGAGACTTTCCTTGCATCATATTTCATTTTATTCTCCATATAAAAAAAATATTGTTGGAATTCACTCAGCATCCTCAGTGGTATTTTGGTTTTCCATTGCATGTAAGAATAGATTTAACAGTAGTTAATGGAAGTAATGGAAGTAATTTTCCTGCTCTTGTTTGGTACTGATCCTCGTCAGTGGGATGCTTTTTTTGGTTTGAGTTTCCTCACTTTGAGAGAGAAAGAACTCAAGTAGAGAAGGTTCTGAATGGTAAGAGATTTTAAATAGGTGACCATAGATAAAGGATTGAAAAAACTGGCAGGGATGTAAGTCTTTGGTATGCAAAATGTCAGTATTTAAGTGACAGTTATCAATGGCTTGCCATAATTTCCAGAGGAAGGCAAAGAAATCCATCTAATGTGCCACAGGGGTGATTTACGCTAAAAGTCTGTAAGACCTTTCCATTGCTGGGATGATAAAATATCAGTGGCTACCTGAGGGTTACTCAATGCAGTGTCCTCACTAGAAGTGAGAGGAGCTGAGATAATCATCAGTCATAGCCAATCTGTGTGTCTCCTACCTTAGAATAGGAGGGTGGACTAGTTAATTGCTGAGTTCTTCAGCCCTGTATTTCTGTGATTTTCTGCATGAATAATAATAAAAAAGCAAACAGAGCACCCTGTGGCTAAAACAGAGGACTTAGATCACTGTCTGCTCTTCATGTCTAATTTTATCTCAGTCTGCATTTGGTCTTGCTGTACCTCCGGCCACATGTACTTGCCCACTTCCTTGTGACAGTTCTACAGCTGTGCGGTGACCTAGGGTGTAATGCTGACCCAACAGGAAAGCAACCCAGTAAGCAAGATCAGCTTAATGTAACTTATTCAACACATGTAGCCATAATGCAAACATACATAGTGGTGCTATACTTGTACTCAATCAGGAATGTTGGTTAATGAACAATGCGGGATATGGGATCAAGTCTTCTGAGATTTTCTTCAGGTCTAATAATGACCGGGAGAAGTAATTTATTTATATTTTGTTTCCTTGTCTGTAAAATAAAAATATTTTTCCAACTTGCAGGGACTGTTGTGCAGCACTTCGAAGTAAGTTTTAAGAGTGGGTGGAAGTCTGAAAATGCTACTTTATTTTAAAGGTCAAAACAGCATTTTCTGATAATTGTGGTACAAAATTAACTTAAGCTGACACAATTTCTTATCTCTATATGCCAAAGTAATTTGTCTCTTGTAAATGAAGAAGGCAGAGTTAGGGAATCCACTCAAAGAGGAATTTCACATTGAATGAGGCCTGTATTTTCCCATATTTATTCTCATGGTGTAAGGAGAGGATTGAAATTTTCTCAACTGTTTTTGCCTGCACTCTGGAGCAATTTATGATCAAATGCACTGAATACTATGGAAAGACTACAATGACTTGAACATTTTTAAAATGCAAGCTTTAATCGGAACTGCAATCATTATTTCTCCAGCCCAGAGAACTGGAGAGTTCAGAGCTGCAAGAGCTGTAAACACACTGTGTCATCCCTCCTTAGGCTCTAGCAACAACATGAAAGCCCGGATTGGTGGTTTTGGCACATTTTCCTGAAACCTTGTTGGTGCAGAACCTACTAAGCCAAAGGAGTAAACAGCTTTTGATCCTGTGTAGCTCCAATGGGAAGAAAAGTCTGGAACACAAACATGAGTTCAGGTTGGTTTTAGGAGCAACGCCTGGCAGCCCATGTGGAAAAGTGTTGTGCCTTTCTCTGGTGGCGGTGGATTGCGTGCTGGTAGGATGTCTCCTGTAAATAAGCCTGATGAAGTGTAGGCTTCCTCCTGGACTGCCGGAATATTTATATATGGATGCTTGAGTATGGTCATCTAGGGCTTTTGAAATGCAAAGAAGTCAGGTTGACCCTTGTATATAAACAGTCATGCTGAATGCAGCAGTAAATACCCTGCTGCTCTCAGCGGCTGCCTGTCCTCCAACTCTGTTCTCATACAATGCTTGATGTATGGTTTTGCTAGCATGGAGCAGACATCCTGGATTATAGCTTGAAGCTGATGCTGCTCAAGACTTCATTGGAATTTTGCTGTTTGATTTTTCCTGGTTAATATCCAATTTGTGGTGTGTTGTCATTGCTGGATTATAGCTACCAACTCTTGCAGTCTTTCTCTATAGTCATGCATTCATCTGCATTTTCTCTAAATCCTGCCTTCCAAGGCTGCTGATTATAGAAATACTTAAGAATTTCTGTCTCACTGTAAAAAAAGGTTAATTTCCCACTCTCTCAGTTGCAAAGAAAAGCTTAAAAGCATGATCCCCAAAAGGCTTTGAAACTAGATAAAATTAAAGAAAAAAATATCTAGGAATCTTTAAGCTCTCCTGATGTAAGCACTGCTATAATTTCTCAATAGTTTGAAGTGGTAACTCATGTTGATTGATTCCATATGATATTTATTTGTTAAATAACTGTGTGTTTGGCTGGGTTTTTACTCAGAACCAGCTTCAAGACCTAAAATGAATACCTCCAGGCCCTGAATATTTTTTCCATTGATGACAGTATATTCAAACACAGAAAAAAAATTGTAATAAAAAAAGCTTTTTTTTTCCCTTTCCTGTTGTTACTGATAATGTCTCTAAGTACATTGGCAACTTTTTTTCTGTCCTTAGATTTTCTGACTAGTATCTTTAAATGTAATTAATAGGCTGCTTACCCCTACTTCGCATTCTTTCCTGAAAGATGCTAACCAAAATGAGTTGTTAGTGTAATCTCCCTAGCTTCTCATCTATGCTCTGTACCAAGTAAGTCTTGTGTCCTGACTTATTAAAGTACAGTTGAACCCCATCTGGATTTTCTGGTTAGTTGTCTGCATTTATCGTGAGCACTAGGAAATCCAGCAAGAACTCTACAAGACTGTGGTAAGACAGTGCCAGCCCCCAGATAGATGCAATGTGCATTTTTAAGGATTTTCCATGGAATTTTTTTAATAAAAGGTTTGATAACTTGTACCTGATGAGAAAGAAATAGCTTCAAATGTCACTGACAGACCTAACTAAATGCAATCAAAAACCTCTTGGTTTTGCTGAACTGTAGTTCAGTATCTCAGCAGCTGCCTTTCTTACCAGAAGTTCTGATTTCCCCCTTTTTGGAAATTTTCTCTTTGGAAGAGAAATCAGAAAATTTTGTATAATGAAATAAACTTAGAAACATCAAGATGCAAGATGAATTCTGTGATTCTATGATTCTGTGAATTCTAAATTAGTTAAATTTAGCAGCACTTTTTTGTTGGCTATTTTGTGACCCCATTAATAAGCTATTGTTAACTGGATGTAAGCTAATCAAACTCTTCTGTTTAAAACCAAACAAAATGAAGGCAATTGTTCCCATGTAGCTGTATTTCTTACCAGGCAAGTGCAAAGGTGGTAACACAGCAATACAGCTATCCTGCTTTTAATGCAAGGTTTCTAGACAGTACTTCACTACAGGGTGTAGACATGCTGTTAGGGGATCATGTTTCCATAAAACAACAGAAGCTTAAGTTAGTACATTAGGTTTGCTAAAACACGTTTGCTTCCACATCTTAATCGTGTTTTCTTTGGATACAATCAAATACTTTATCATTCAAATAACAAAGTGTGTCAGCAAGTAATTGTATTTGTAAATTTCACTCTATAATTATATGAGCATATGCAAAACTACAAGCAAGGAAAAAGTAACCCAGTTAAGATGAGACAGAAAATTTGGCTTATTATATATACATGCTTTTTGAAATAGAGAGAGAGAGAGGCAACACTCCCTGGAAAGAAATAAATCAGTATGGTGTTGGCATTGCTCTCTAATGTGCTTTGCCAGTACAAAGGACTACTTTTTAAAATTATTATTTCAATCCTTTTCCAATTAATGTTTTCTTTTTGGGACAGTGACAGAAATCATTTGAGAACAAATTGAGAAACAAGAGCTGTAATGATATTAAGGCTTTTGTTCTGCTTATAAATTAATGTTTAACAGCTAAAGTGAAAAAGCTGGGAAATAAGTAAAACAAAACCTCAAAAGTAAGAAAACAAGCTTACCTGTCATTAGTATTTGAGTGAATCTACAGCATAAGACCTTTGTCATTCAGCTGTTTATGGGAATAATGAGTTAGTAGCAGACCCTTCATATTGTCCCCCAGCAGAGTAAGAAGGCAGATTTTGGGGGATGCTCTGAAGGTGCAAACAGGAACTAAAACATCTTTTACCTCACATTTCAGATCTGAAAACAAGAGTTTTATTTTTAGGGTGAAAGGGATCTATTTTCTAAACACGATCACTCCCTTCTCTCCTCAGTCTTCTCTATCGTGACTACAACCCCCCTGACCAAAGCTCAGCTTCTGTTCAAGGTAATGGGAAAAGGATGCCAGTGTCCCTTGGGTCTGGTTGGTGTTGTCTTGGAGCAATTCAGAAGGGCAGTTCCAGAGGCATGGGAAGCTGCTTTGCCCTCAGGCCTCAACTCTCCAATGCCACTCTGCTCCTAGGCACCTAGTGGCTGACCTGAAATCTTGTAACCCTGGTTCTGTGCTCGGTAGCACTGGTTATGCACTGGGTGGTCAGTTTGGGTCTATTTTTAGAGTATGAATAAGGATTACGTGTTTTGGCCGTCCACACCTTTTTGTGTAACACCAGACTTCGTTCCCCATTTAAAGTCTGAGTTTACTGGGAAATGTGAAAGGAAAAGGTTTCTTTCCAAAATCTGTTGTTTCTTAACATCTGAATAGTAAGGTTTCATTTAGGTTGCAAGGCAATCTGACACAGAAGGCTGTCTTATTGCAGAGTAAGTCTCTGGAGTTTACTTCTACTGCATGCCACATTCCTTAGAGCAAATAAAAAGTGTGAGTTTTGAAATAGTTTAGATGGATTTTTCCCAAACCTCAACAAAATCTGTGATCTTATTGTTCATAACTCGCTTTGTTAAATGCCATACTTGGACTATGCATTATGATGATTAACACTGCACTTCTCACAGCTCTGCTAAGTCTACCTACATAGTGTATTCTGTCAAAGTTGTTTTTTCTCATCCTGGCTTGGTAGTGCAGTAAACAGTTTTCACCATTATGGCAATCTGTTCTGTAAAGGGTTACCTGTTGCGACAGCCTTGGTCGTTACCTGTTTCTCTGGTGCAACATCAAAAAATTAGTCTCTGTACTTGAATGTCTATTTTACATATTGACCTGCACAAAAATTATTCATATTTTTTTTATTCTGGTGTAGTACATTTTGTCTTGTGTCTGATTCCCTGATGATATTTAGCCCGATTCTTTGCTGTGTGACTTCATGCTGCTTTAGCAAGAGCTGTTGGCTTGTGCTTTTCACCTCCAGGAGCTGCTCCTCTGTTATTCTTCCCTTACGTCCTGAGATTAGAGCCCATTACAGAAGGCACAGTGCAAACATATACAGAGAGGCACTGCTTGGCCTGAAAAGGTTGCAATCTAAAAATGAGCCTGATGATGTCTAGACAAGACTGTAAGTATTTAGTACCTTTATGGTGCTTTGCATCTTCAAAGCACTCTGCAAACATTAACATAACTGCGCCATCTGTTTTGATGTTTACGTTTCATGCAGGCAAAATTCCTGCTTTGCTTTATTACCTCTTGCAGGTATGTGGCTGTCATTATGGCCCTTTAGAGGATGCTGAATTCAGGTCCACGCATGTCTACAGCAACATTTTGCCTTAAAACTCAAGCCAGTGCTATTGGGGTGCCCCTCTCTGACCTGGCTACAGTGGTCGGGGTTATTTCCCTCTGAAATTTCAGCCTCTAGTCTGTTGAAAAGGTTTTTCCCATGGCTGCCAGAGGCTGCTGCCTCTGGTGTGGCTTTGCTGCTCAACTTTACTGTTTTCTCCCTGGCTGCGGATGGGCGGGGATGCATCCACCAGCATGGGAGCTTCTGCACAGGATGCTCCTGAGTAGGGAGCCAGAATATTGGCTTGGGCAGGCAGAGTGGTAGAAACAGTAAAGATAGTGAAAAGAAGGGGAAGTCCTGCCTATTCTCAGCTTTTGGTAAAAGAGTGTTTTTAACTCCGACTTCATGCATGCCTATCAGGAATGTAATTCTCTTTCTTCTTTTTCCAACTTGATAATGGAGATTGTGTGAAATTGAGGAGTTGCGTTGACTGAACCAGTGTTAATTTTCCATTTCAGTTTAAATTTCTTCCTAAAGGTTTAGGTAAAGTCTGTTTTAAGACTGGTTTAAACCAAAACTCTGTTAGTACTGACAACCATCAGAGCTGAAAAATCTTAAACCAAAACATGCTTTTCATTTATGTCCTGATTTTTCTTCTTTCCTTTTTTTTTTTTTTTTTAAACTCCTTCCTGTTTTGATCTTTTGCTGCCTGAATGGTGTGTCAAGTAGATCACACAACCTAACGCTGCCTTTATTTTCAGGTTATTATGACTTTGTTTTGCAGAAGAACAGTAAAGAAACAGTGCTCCGCTGTCAGCAGGGCGATGTTTTGATTCAGGGAGAATTGCAGAGACACACCATGAGGGAAGTGGATCGTGAGAGATGAGTAGCAAGGCAGTGCACTGGCAGACTTCTGCGTCAGCAAAGGAGTCATCATTTAAAATCTCAGATTCAGCTCAGATTAAATTGTGCTGTGCCATCCTGTGGGAATCGGCTGCGAGCGGGAGATGTGGTGACTGCTGAGCGGTGGGGAAGGGCCTGCTGTAGTTGCACCTCGTGTGTCAATTGCTCTGTGCAGAGAGGAAGGTATCACGCATGGTCCTGGAAGAAGCTCGTTCACAAACGTGATGTCTGGCATAGTTCACACCATGGTTTAAAGTGTGACCTCAAGGCATTTGCAGGAAAATCTTTATAGAGACCATAATGAATGTGCAAGAGACTCGCACAAACAAATTTGCAATTAGTAAACTATCAAACCAGGAACATTAGGATATAAATATAGCAGAAAGCCAGACTTGGACAGACCTAGATGATGGATGTGGCTTTCCTTCACACTGAATATGTTTGTAACATTGTTTGTTTGCATACTCCCTTCTGGTAGAGACATTTTGCTGCACTAGCAGACTAGGATACAGCAGAGAGAAACAAAGCTCTGACAAAATGGAAGCCTTTGTCAGACGATGGTGTCAAAAGAGCTGCCACCTGATGTCAAAAAACCACCAGGCTCCAACTGGAAGCCTTTGTAGAAAGATTGAACATTTCATAAAAGATAGGCTGTAGGATTAATTTAGACAAGGACTGTGTCCTGTAGCACCTCTGAGGAATAACCAGAGGTCAGGAATAACCTGCAGTTATTCCCCTTGAACAGAGCCTCTCACTCACCAGAGTAAGGCTAGGAGGAGCTACATGCAGTCCTTGGCAACTGGCTCTGGGTTGCCCTGCTTGACCAGAAGGGTCAGACAAGATGACATCCAGAGGTCCCTTCCCACTGCAACCCTTCAGTGAGCCTGTGATTTGGAGCCTTCCTCCTATGTCTCCTATTCCTAAAGTTTCCTCCTGCTGGTTTAGTTTCTTTCATGTATAGGCTGTAGTCCCTTCAGTGTGTTGCTCTGGGAAGGAAGAGTATGAAGCAAGAGAATTGCAGACATTGTTATGAACTTACGTGCAGCCAGTTTTACAAGATGGGGAAGTGCCTCCTAGAAACCAGTGAGCATCGTTCACTCGGAAGGAATTACGCTGAGAGCTTACAGCACCCTAGAGTCTGTAGACTTGGGCTTTACATAGAGAGTCTCACAGCAATCCGAGTGAATTCTGCATCTGACTAATTTGATAGAGATTAATTGTAAGCCTGTCTTCCCTGTGAGTGCCCTTATTAGTCCAAACATTTTTTTTTCTCTCCAGAAAAGAACATACTCGATGGCATTCCTATATTCTATGAAATATTTAATATAATTGATGTACATATTTCAGTCATCTTAGATTAGGTTTTTCCAGCTTTTTGCCTCCTTTTTGATCCATATCTGATCTGTCTTTTCAGTCCTAGTTTCTCCCCTGCCCCTAATCTTTGGGGGATGAAACTGCAGTGTAAGTATCTTCAGTTAGGCTGTAATTTTAGACCATTTACAAATAATATTGTTTTATTCTATAAAGTAATGGTGACATGCAATTGATGCCCTAACATCTCATATGAAAAAAATGGGAGAAGGTCTCTGTTACTGCAGAACGATGATGAAGTTTCTGAAAGTCTGGATAAGAGGAGAAACATTTGCATGTAGGCACAGAGGGAAGCACTGTGCAAGCATCTAATTGCAACACTCCCTGCTGACTGTTTTTAATGTGTGTTGGTTTTATTAAGCATTCTTAATAAGAAGCTAGACTTTTGCTTAGGCAAAAAATATAATAGAAACAGCAGTTTCAACTCTCAGATTATTGAAGTGCTTGCAGTTGGGGAAACCTGTCTGGAGGCAGTAAACTAGGTGAATTTGTACCATCTGGAAAGATGATAATGAATTGGTTCTGTGGTCCTGCATTGGCTGACTCGCCTTTTGCATGTGTGTGTGTATGGCTCTGTTACCCCTTGAAGTTTTGGTTTCCCATGTTACAGTATGCATTGCATATCAGGGATAACATTTGTTTGACAAATTGTGGATCCACACGGAGTGGTGTTTTAACATCCTGTACTTTCAGGTAGCTTCAAAGAACGGTGTCTGAGGAGGTGAAGAGGGGACCCGCTGGCGACTTGTCACTACAAGTGACTTTTCTTGAAAATGCTCCTGCTGGACACAAAATGGTCATGATTCAGTTCTAGATCAGAATGCAATATAAAAATGACGTAACTTTTTATATTGATATATAGTACACATAGGTCATTTATCCCACTAAAGAGATTCATGGCTTTGCAAAGAAAGAGTCACACTTTTCAAACCTAGAAGAATCCAGATTTGTGAGTCTTTAATGATGTGGTATTTCTGGATGGGGAGAAGTTACTGCAGATTGCTATTAGCCATTTCAGTAACTCCTCCTGACCTCCTCACAGTTATGGCCTGACTCTTGCCAGGTCTGTGGTAACCTAATGCTGCTGCTTTACTAAGGATAGTAACTAATAATGAAATAATTTTACACTCTTCAGTGCTTAGCTCAAGTAGTTTTTCCTAAAAACTAAAATCCTGCATGAAGCAAGATGTAGTACTATACAGATTTATCAAGCTCTCCCTTTAAAGGACTTTTAAAATGCATCGCTGGCTTTGTCTTCCTAATGAATGTTGCATCCCCACTTGTGGCTCAGAAACCTTTATACTGGGATACATGATGACTTATTTGTTCTACACAAATCTCATAGTTCAGTTCTCTCAACAGACTAAATATTTTGCTTGAGGTAATTACCTGACTTCAAAGGAACTTTTGTAGAAAAGTAATAATATAAAAAAGGGCCTATATGCTATAAATAGGGTATAAAATTCCACATTAAAGATGAGTGTATATTACAGGCATCTTCAGAGCAGTGTGAAATATAATTAGGGCCACCTTCTGAGGCATAAAATTCTCAGTAATATGTGCTAATCTTATTTGCTTAGAATAAGGTGGGAATATACCTATCAAGACATCTTTTGAAATACTTTAATTCTTTACATCTGAGTTTCTAGTCATACTTGTCTGACTTGATATTTTCTTCCTCATCATTTTTCCATCCTGCGAAGTTTATTTGTGAATAAGCTTCCTCCTCTAGGACAGTTAAAATCAGAAGGGTGAACTTTCAATAGGACATTTAGGATTTTAGTGAGTTGTAAAATGCTTTTTAAGAAAAGAGGAAGAAGTAAAATAAATATGTTCATGTGTGGTTAAATTATGTGCTCTTCCTAGGGTGTGTTGGTTGCCTGAGAGGTCACATTGGAGTTGAAGGCAAGTCAGGTCTTTTGAAGTAGTGCCTTTACTGTTAAAGTCTGTTGTCTGCAGCATTTAATTCTTCCTATAAATAGAAGTCTATTGGAAAATAATATTTTTAATTAACATACAACTTTTCTGAGGAAAATGTTTTATTTATGTCCTCTTTTCCCTCTTCTTTCTCCACTCCACACAACTAAAATAGAGTACATCTTCAGCAATAAAGCTTTAATGGAAAGTATTGATTTGGAGCATAAGGGTTAATCTGTTTGCCTCATGATTACTGCAGGAATGGTCTGCTTCCACTGCTGGCCATCTAAGCAGCTTGAGAATAAAGCAAAGTCTTGCTTTTGTCCAGAATGGGAACATTTCTGGTCTTTGATGTCTGGAGTTTAAAGCAAAACATTTTGCTTGAAAGGTATCATTACTATTCACATTGTACAGACAAACTGAGACAGAGAGGGCCTGTGACTCATCCAGCAGCTTACTGATGTAGGGAGGAAGGGACCAAGCTGTCCTGTCCCTTCATTTTCCTGCTGGACTGACTGCTGTCATGTCTGATTCAGCAGTCTGAATAAAAGATGGTTTGAAGCAGCCACTCCAAACCATAACCATTTGGGTATGGTTATGTGTAAGGACTTCCATAAGATAGTCACTTGGCAGAATCTTGCTTTTGTAAATTTACTGTTGTTCCAGTGCAAGAGAGGGAAACAGAGTTTGGGAGGAGCTTGTGTGTACATGACAATTTTAACCTGAAGTTTACACCTGTTTTGTGATTTATTACAGGATTTGTAGTAACCCAGAGCAAAACCAAGTTACCTGAATTACTGTTTTACATTAGTTTCCAGTTAATTTTCATCTTTACATTGCTGTGCAGGCTTTTGCTGTTGAGGTAGGGTGTAAAAGGTTCTGAAATGTTTCTCAAGCTGTGCTTGCCACAGCCAGTTGCCATTGGTAGTAATTTTTGCATCTTGCTAAAATTAAATAAAGTAAAAATACACTCACTGTTTTCCTAATAATACTACTTTATGTGGTAGTTTCAGGTATCGGTAGTGGTACATGTACATGAGGGGGGGCTTTACTGTTACTTGGCATCTCTGTTATGACGTGGCAAAGCTCTAAGAAATATTTTACTGTTGAAAAAAGGGTTTGCAATCCAATGGTCTGCCATTTTGACCATAAAAATTTTGGGAAATCTGGAAGCTTCCAGAAAGTGACCGGGCTGAATTCCTCCCTGCATTCTTCCAGACAGGGTGGAAACCTCCGGGGACCTGCACTTGCACGGCTCCCTGGGATCTTACCTGGGCACCATAACTGGGGGGCTGCACCAGAGGGTGGTCTGCAGCACCTCTGGGGCATCCTAGAAGGCTTGAAGGCAAGCCAAGGGAGGTGATGATGGAAACCCAGCTTTTCCACACTCTGCCTTCCCTGAAGTCAAGAATGCCAATTTATTTTGAAAGCTTCAGATAGGACCCCTGTTGTGAACCCTTGTGTTTCCAGAAGCCTACTCCTAGTACCACCAAATACAGTTTTTATAATTTGGGATTACTCAAAAGAAGAGGGCACTGGTGGTTGTTTTGGGGGGATTTTTTAAAGTACTTTTTTTAGTAGAAAGTCAGATTCTAGGACTGAACAGAACTGGACTGACAGTTTAGATAAGGAACATGTGTATCCACGCTTTTTATGTGGTGTCATAAGATACTATTTTCAGGTTACCCCTTATTCCAGTTAACTAGGCATATAAACTTAATACAAGACCATTATTTTAACATTAAAAAAGAAATTAAATCCTTAAATCTGGTGCCAGCAAGCTTGTGATTCAGGAGGACCTTTGCAAATAAATTTGTTTTATTACTTAACTAAATGAAAATAGGATTATTTGGACCATTCAAGACATCTGTGTTTTCAAGTTCCTCCTAAATTTTTTCCTTCTGACTTAATGGAACAAAATAAGGGAAAAAATAACAGGTTGGTATCATACAGACATAATAAATTAGGTCCCATAGCTGTTTTAATTTAGATGGGTTCTTTTATCTCTGCATCAGGGTTGAGATTGTTTACTTGGGGAAGAAAACACAGTAATAAACAAACACAAAGAGTTAGGGCTAGTGACCGCCTGCGTATCACTTAGCAACATCAATATTTTTGTGCACAAATAAAGGTCTCCTGCACAGTGCTGGCTGCAAGTATGTGTATGTGTGTGTGTGTGTGTGTGTGTGTGTGCTTCTGTAGAGCTGACCTTGTACGCAGAGGGATCAGTTTGTTGGTGATTGGTCACTCCTTAATTTGGACGTCTAGACATTTCAGTCCGCGCGAGCGAGAAGGCAGACATGTAAAGACGTGAGAAGAGATTCTAAAGGACACCAGGACCTTAAAATAATTCCCCAGCAAACTGCAAATGCATTTTCTTCATTTTAAAAATACAGGGTGTAGGTGACTGAATGGAACACATGACTGAGGGCTTTAATTTTTTAATCACAATTAATATGCTTACTGGACGTTTTCATGGCTGTGATATAAATAGGTGAAGCTTTCTTAAAGGTTATCTGCAAGTGTGAGAGTGTTAATATAATGATTGGTCTGCTGGCTTTGTGGGAATGTTTTCTCCATTTGCCGAGAACCAGAATCTTTAGAAAATAAATTAACTATGTTTAAATGAACTAGCATTTCTTAATTTATAATCTTAAAACTATAGTCAGGAATATAATCTCACAGAATGTCCAGATGAATCGGAAATTACTGTCCACCATCTGTGTTTAATTTAAAACCTCTGTGTGCAAGTGAACGTGTTCATAGCCACATGTAAAAAGGGCTGGTTCTGCCAAGTGCTGAGACCCCTCAATTCCCATTGATGCTGCTGGGGATTCCAGTGTTCCCAGGGCATTAGCCTTATGTTTGCAAAACTGTGCCATGCACATACATTCACAATGGCCAAAATTTTCAGCTGCCCTTTCAATATAGGTGCAAATGGGGCAAATGATAACCCGGTTATCATTTGGATGGATGGTTGTTTAGGATACTGAATATTTGTATAATGAGGTAGAGTTTACTTTTTCTGGGGGGAAAAAAAAAAAGGTTGAATTGAGGAAGCTGTATCTATTACCTTAGGAATATTTTTCTGTAATAACAAGATCTGGAATGCAACAGAGCTTGAAGGAGCTATTAATGTCCTTTGGAGATCTATTTTAGTTTTCTTTGTTTTTAATCCTTTCAGTCATAAATCCCAGAAAACAGCAACTGGTGCTTGAAGAGCAACAAGCATTCAGAAGCAGGCCCTCTGCAGCACTGCAGCAACAAATTATTTTGCAAACAGTGTGGAAATAGTTTCATTTTGGTACGGGTGTATTCTGTCCAGTATCAAGAGTATTCCCATGTGGGAATAGCTGTAGCAGCATCACAGAAATTCCCATACCAGTACAGATGTGTCTGTGTTACAGGTTGTGCTGCTACAAACTACTCAGGTAAGAATGACAGCTATAACTGAATCAAGTGTACTTGCACAGAAACAACAGACCAAGTTTGAGAGCTGGATTGTCCTGGGACAATTCCCCATATAGTGTTATCAGAGTGGCTACCCAGCTTTAGCTGTATTGGTGTGACACTTCCCCCCTCCCCAAATCTGTGAGAGAAATAATTTCAGCATAAAAATCAGTTAATTTTCAGACAATCTATCTACAATATCTTCAGGTTGCCACTCCTACAAGATTACCTTGTTCTTTTCTTGTTTTCATTTTCTTGCCTTTCCTGATATTTGGCTCAAATACTAGTAGTGAACTGCATTACCTCCTGAATTCTGTATCAAAGAACTGCCTTCCCTAGGCAAGCATCCCTGGATTTGTGTGGATGTGGTGGCAGAGGAAGAACCCACACAGACACGTGATGGCAAAGCAGTAAGCCTGACAAGTCTCTTGATGTTTTAAGTAGTCCCCTCTGCTAAATCTGCCCCATTTTTAGAGGCAGGCCACAATTACCTTATATTCCTTCCTCTCTCTCTTCAGCAAAGTTTGTCTCTGCACAATTATTAAAATATACTCAGACCCTGAACTTAGTCTGACTTGCACTGCTGATGGAGCTTCTCCTGCATCACCAGGCATTTAAACACAGGGAAGAAAGTGGTTTGGTGTTTTTCAGAAAAGACTCTTAAAACACTCTTACAGAGCAAATTGTACTTTAAAAATTATTAACTAGGTAAAATAAACAACAGTGGAGTTCTCCATCACTGGCTTGTCCTTTTAAATATGCTAGCATGTTAAAATGTTTTATTTGCAGTATTGCCTGCTAGTTCATGTGATTTTATCGCATATTCCATGGTTTTCTGCAAGTTTCAACTCTAAGGTTCTACTGATTATCTGAGAATCTCAGCTTTAATCATAACACATAGCAACAAGGAAATTAATGCCAAAAAAAACCCTCGGTGAGACGTTATGGAAAGAGAAGGTGATATCTGTTTGAAAGAAAACTGATTCATCCCACACTTGTTCTCTTACCAATTTCATGCCCACTCTTACAACCCCCATGCTTTTAGGCTCAAAGAGATGCGTGCCCAAGAATTGACTGGGACGGGGTCAGTTGTGTGCACCTGGAGGGCAGGGGACATCTCCCAGCACGTTGTCACCATGTCAACTGCACTTCGGCATCTGCAGTGCCCTATTTTTGGGGTGGATTTTCTCTATCCTTTGGCAGTCAAGCACGTTTTTATGGTGTGTCCTTTTGCTTCCCCATCTTGCTTACCTCAGCCTAGATGAACCTTAGTTTATGGCCAGTTTCCTGGGTTTGCCTGCTGTGGGTACCTTTATGGCTACAGTCAGCTTCCCAGTTGGGAGCACAGGAAGAGGAACTGCATTTACAGCATGATGTAACCCTGCTGCTATCCTCCTCCCGTCCTAGCACAGGTCTTCTGCTAATCCCCACTGTGGGCTCCCTAGGGCACAAGCTTCCTGGTCTTGATGCAAATAGCACATTCCTTGGTGCTTACCTGTTTGATTGGTGTCTGTTGTGTCCCTGGTTACCGAAATGGGTTGGGTTTTTTTTATTTTTGTAACTTTGCTCTGTTGCCTTTTGTGGTGCTTTTAGTGACAGACATTTCTGTTCAAACGTTCTTCAGACTAATCTTAGTATTTATGCTACAATGGTACCAACCAGCAAAACCAAGATTCTAATGAGAAGTATTTTTAACTGCAACTTTAAGAAGAACAAAATAAAAAATTGAAAACTAAATTGTATCTAATGTTTTAGTAATGTTGTGATTCTGCATCTGACTGTCATTTGGCTTTGGCATAGCCATGATTTGGGTTGTCAGTATTACAGCTAAAATGGGCCAACTAGAACATTTCAAAACATTACATTTTCTTGTAGGCTAGACATATTTTCACAGAGAGTCCAGCCATGGCTGAGGGTCTCTGTAGGTCCAGCACAACTCAGATACTGCCTCTTTTGGGAAAATCTTAGAACTCACTGGCCCTGAAAACAATATATGACGATTATTCATTTATTGGCCATACTGGCAGAACTGCTGGAGCAGTTGCTGCCTTGTGCTGTCACTTTGCTCCCATTCTTGTGCTGCCTCCTGTGCTTTGCTAGTGCTCCAGAATTGCTTATAATTTTTCTGATCCAGTTTGCTGTGTGGCTGCTCAAAGGTTTCTACCACTACATCAGGATGGGTATGGCAAGTTGGGGAATACTTAGAAGCTGTTTATCAGTCTGTCTTGGGATTTTCTTATATGTGGCTCTGGGTGCATGACATCAAGAAAGAAGTACTGCGTATGAACGCAGCACCCCAAAATGCAGTATCCTGATATTCATAAGCATCTGTTAAGGTCACTTGTTTTTGAATCTTTGGAGGCATATTGGTGGGAATTATCCCGTCCTCTGAGATGCTAGTGGTGAAATATGAAATGATGGAAATTTGAACAAATTGTATTTTGTGAATGCTCTCCATGGTTTTATGTACAATTTGACTAGACATACTGTTTAGCTTGGTTAACCTGGGCATGTAACTGAGCTGCTTTATTACTGGTCAGCTTTAACATTTGTATGTTCCTGTTTGTTAAAATTAAATGTTATGCTAGCAGATACTTAACTTTTGCATACATTTAGTAAATATATAATGCTTTCCCATATCAGGTCATTTGACAAGGTTTTATCTAAATGAGCTCCACGGAATTGTTTTAATTCCAATTCCTCCCTGTATTTTTTTCCTTCTTGCCTGTAGTGTTCCCAGCAGTGCAGTAGCCAGGATTTGATTTCTGTCAGAAATGATACTGCTTCAGTCTCGTCTCTGGAAGTCTCCGCAGGGAGGTTAGAGGGTGGTTATCCTCTGGCTGGTCTGGACCTGGTCCAGCATTCAATGAGAATGCAAATCCCCGTGGAAGCAGATACCTCCTCTGCAGCGACGCTGCCTTTGTGCTGCGTGCGCTTCAGGAAGCTTATGATAAGTTTATACGTGCATCGAAATACTGGGGTTTGGTTTTTTTTTGCTCTTCTGAAAGCTTCGTGAATGCTCCCAGTGCTTCTCTTTCTCCATTTGAACAAGAGGGGGGGGTGAAAAAAAAAACCCAACCAAACAGTAAATACAACATGACTCAAGGCCTTGCCACAGCAGCGTAGGTTACTGTGACTGCTCTGGGACAGGAGTCTGATGGTCAAGGATGGCGGGGGCTGCTGTGCGGCCGGG
>NW_009970725.1:15467331-15502100 GCF_000747805.2 Chaetura pelagica
GCTGCCGGGCCGCGGCCCGTCGGGAAGGGATAGAGTTGTTCTTTCTGGGGTCACCGAGAGAGGAAGGGACCCGGCCGGCACCTCGGGGATAGATAAACATAAATGCAGTTCCCTTCGTGGTTTAAGAAATGAATTATTAAGTTGATTAAAATGTAGGCGTTTCATAACGGTTTGAGTATTCCGGTTCTCTACCCTTCGTATCAGCCCTCCCAACCGGCTCTTCAAGCTGCTTGAAGCTGCATGCCCCCCCCTCCCACCTGTAGCTTGAGGGGGAAAAAGCAGAGAAGGTCCCCAGCAGCAGAGCCTGTGGCGAGGACCCGGCTTCCTCAACACACGCAGGAGACTGATACTGGGTCCTCCAGACAGGACACCCTACAGCCGGATGGACACACGTCACCCGTCCGCTTGATGGTGGTACCTGTCCTAGCTGGCCAGACTTCCTTCGCTCCCGCCTGCAGGCACCACATTTCCCCACTTCAGTCTCAGTGAGCCGTGTTGCTACTCACCTTCTCATCCCTTCCACGAGCTGAGCCTCCTCACACAGGTCACCTCCAGGCCCTGCCTTTCCCTGTCTCTTGGTGGTGCTCCAGGTGCTCCTCCCTGGCCAGCAACCCCTCCTGTGGCTCCTGGCAGCACAGGTCAGGGCTGAGCTGCTTGGGGTAACTGCTCCGTTCTTAGCTGCAGGACAGACCCTTCACCTCATTGACACGTATCTCCATCATAAAAATAGTCTGTATTTTAAAATATTACTGCTAATATATCAAAATCAGGCAGATTCTTAGGAATTTATTTAATATTTTTGCCTAGATGGAGTACCTCACATTTTAATGTTGCAAGCTGCTCTTTCTTGGATCCATCGTTTGGTTTTGGAAGACTTTGACTGTTACAGCCTTGCAGAAGATACCACCTCAGCAAGCACCAGTTCATCTCTGAAGTCATGTATGGCCTAGTTTTTGGTGACGATGAGGATCCGCTGTTTCCTGAGTAGTCAACAGGAAACAGAGTGATGAGCATCTTTGAAATGCAGCTTCATACCATAGAAAAATTGTTTTTATAAAACAGAAGTATACATGTGTGAATGCTAGACTGATAGGGTACATGGCTCTGAGTGTGTCCTGCCCTAGCTGAGAAGCTCAAAAGGTTAGAGACACCATAAAAGTTAGTAACACAGAGTCAGTGGCCTCCCTACAGGAATTTCACTGGCTATTATTTGCAAAGGGGCACTTGCTTGAGTGGGCATTGGCTTTTAGATGTTAGTATTTAAAAACTAGAACAATATTTTAAGCCTGTTTTCCTTTTTTTTTATGGGGGGGAAAGGGTTTTAACAACTCTTGACTTCTGATTGTGTGTATTGATATAACCTTCAGAGGTTACTTAGCTGGTTTCCATACTGCTTGATCAGATTTAGGTCCAAGATACTTTCACGGTCATCAGAAAAAGTCATTTTCAGGGGAAAAATAATCCTATCTTATACTTTCCACTTCTCATTTCTGAGGATGCTGATTTGTTCATAACAAGAGGTTGGTTGGCTGGTGTTTCTAACATTGAGGTGATGGTGTACTTACCAGAACCTGAACATGATCATACTGAGAGACCATATAACATGGAGAAACTAAGACTGTAAGGTCAGCTGATGTGAATAATTATTTTTAGAACATAAAAATAAGAAGTTATTGTACAGAATTTTTCTCTAGTTGCCTATAAAGTGATTTTACAGAGAAATAACTATCATGGCCTATCTCATGGCCAGTGGAATATGGTCATACAAGGGTTGAGCTGATTTGCAACTAGAGGTACAGAGAAGAATGGAGGACACTGCATTGCTTCCAGGCCTCTCTATGTTTTCTATCCATTGCCATAGTGGTTGGATCACATTGCTTCCCACCTAATGTTTTTGCCCCTGGTAAACTTCGAGTTCAAACTGGTGATGGCTTGTCATGCCCTAATGTCACTAACACGTTTGTTTGAGAGGAGGGAACCCACTAAAATGAAAGAAGAAATGCTATTTTGAGCCTTTCTTAAATGTCAGCACTCATTCTTAATTGAGCTTGCTTTAACTTGCCTTAGTTCTTCTTCTGTGTGGTGAAAGGAGTATTTACATATATTGAATTTCATGCTGTTTACCGTAGAGATACATATTAACACATGGTGAGGAGCAAAGTATACTGTGATATTCTATCTTCCATGACTAATGTTATTATCTAGTTGCCACCTTAATCTCTGTTTCTTCCAATTTTTTTACTTTCAGTTATGGGAAACTTATAATGTCCATGTCATCTACCCTGTATGGCAACCAAAAACCCCGGTTTGCCCACTAAGCTGTATCCATTGCTATCAGTAATGGTCTTCAATTCTAGGGTCAAAAAGACTCAGTACAAAACTCAGGGGGTGGTTTCTTTTTGTGCAGTACATGCTATTTAGATTATTGTGAAGATTCTGGAAACCTTTCTTCCTTAATTTTGTGAATATACTTGCTTTCAGTGTAATCTCATCTCGCTTCCATCTGAAGCACACTACTGACTAATCTTTTCATTTGCTTAACCTGTTTACTAAACCCTGAGTTTCCCAGAGTGCCAATGAAGGTGACTCAGGTACAGTTTAAGAATATAGAGCAGCCTGGAATAAAGGGCTCAAGAATAGCAAGTAGGAGTTATTTACAGCAATTTAAGTTAATCTGTCTAACTGTATGTGGAAGCTGAACAGAGAGCCCTTGCATGAGGGCGCAGTGGTATTCAGCATGGGAACACTCAGTGAGCTCTGCAAGAAGAGATCTAATATGCCTTTTCTCTGGTGGCCTTTGTTTTGAAGTAGATGTCACTAAAATACAAAACACCAATTATGTGAAATTCCCTGAAAGCTTTTCTGTAGTTCTGCATATCCTAAAGAGGCAAAGGCTTGCACCTCTTTTCTTTCTTCATAGACAATATTAATTATTTTTTTTCAGTAGCTTCAGATTGCTGCCCAATAATCACATTAGTGTATAGACTGAACTTGAGGGCCTGTATTTTAAGTTATTTGTTATTATTATTTATTATTATTACAAGTACCTCAAAATCGACTTTTGGGGATGAGAATGTTCTTCCCATATCCAGAAATAAATTACTTCTTGAAAGGGAGATAAACACTTATTTGACTGATTTATTCCTCTGAGCTTAAATAGTATGTCTTTACCCTGCAGAATTAATTTTTTTTCAACAATTTTCTGAGCTCAAAGTACTCAGAAACTTAATTCTCTCAACAAGGGAGACCATGAAGCTTTAGCATCTGTAAAAGATCTGGTTATGAAATAATGAAAGCACGTTTTTTTAGAAGAATTTTACTCAGTTATAATTACTGTGGATTTCCTAGTTGCAGAAACTTCGTGCTTTGCCTCCCTTTGCTGCTTTTTTACATATAGGTGATTTTATAATGCAGGTTGAATGCATTAGCAATAGTATTATTTATGTGCTTTTACATTTTTGTTAGTATTTTAGCGATCAGTTTCTGTAATCAGACTATGCCATTAACAGTTCTCCTTTTCCATGCTCAATGGGAATTGAGGTTCTTGTGCAATGACTGTGTTGTTCATTGCTCCTGGTTCTGTAGCTGCACGTGACTTTATTTTATTTCTAATAGACAACATTACATTTTTCTGGAAAAATGTTAAGGTGAGAGTCCATGACTAAGTTTCCAAGGTGCAGCCAACACAGCTGAACCTTTTGATGAGGAGAATTTCTTTCTTTGAGCAGACCCATGGTGTCCAATCACAAGTATTATCAGCACTTGGGACGACTCATGTCATGAAATGTTGCATTTCTTTGAAAAGCGAACATGTTTGCAGCTTCCTTTAATTATCCATCACTGTCTTCTTTCTTCGAATGACTTCAGTAGCCTGACAGAACCTTTTCTGTTCCCTCAGAATTTTCTATGCTGTGAGCTGTGCCCTTACAAACAATTTGAACTTGTGGAAGTGGCAGGGGCAACTTTCGGAAACATGTAGCTGCCAAGTTTCCTGTGATGTGATCTTAAAATAGACCAGACTGGGAAAAGAGGGGAGGACTGTCACCAAGTGTGGCTCTGCATGTCAGGACTGTATTTACTTGATCTGTATCGGCTGGTGAAGTCCTTTGTGAGCAGAAGAAAGAAACTCACCCCCACCCATTTCCTCTTTTCAGGCTATTTTGGGCTCACTGTGAAGTTCTCAGTGTACTTTCTCAGCCAGAGCAGCACTGTGAGCTCCTTCTGGTAAATCACATTTTCGGGTTGGGGACGTGGGGGGACTGTAAGGAGAAGACAGGAATTTGTCTTTAAACAGGTTGGAATTTTTTTTCCCTTTGCGTGCACATGAATGTTTGAAAGAAAATATTCACTATCCCACAAAATGTCATGGAAATTTCCAGTGTAATTTTTTTGACCAAGTTTACCTAGATAGCTTTCACTCCTGCTAGCAGGTGGTATTGACATTTTCTCTTTTCTGTTCTAAGGAGTCATTAAGTTTAATGAACAGCTAGTCCCAGGAAGAGGCATCAGGATCTTAAGGAATTTGTGGAATATGAGTGTTCTTATTAGTGGATGGTTGAAAAATGCCACTGCCTAAGCATATATATCACTGATCTATTTCTGGAGTGAGGCGATAGGCTATTTCTTGTTTTCTTTCTGCTTTTTTTTTTTCCTGACGTTTCCACCAGAATAACTCAGTTGTTTTCACAGAGATTTTTGTTGACTCCAACCACTGTGGGAGAAATCAGAATTGGAGCCAAATTTTCCATGTGTACATAAAGAGTTCTCCTCTCCTTAGTTATGTTCATATTCCCAGGAAAAAAAAAAAAAAAAAAATGTATAGAGCAGAAAAAAAATATTTCTGAGAGAAGATGTGGAAGTGTAGGGGAAACATACTCTCAGATGTCTTTGCTTAGAAAAATCTGAATGGTATGAAACAAATAAAAAGGGGAAAAGAGAATGGGGAGAGGATTTGAAGGGGTTTATCATGTGTTTGGTTGGCACTTTTTTGTGGTATTTTTGCAGAACTGCACAATCCTGCAGTTCCTCAAGTCCTCAAGACTCTTACTGCTTGAGCATAGTGAGGACTGAGCAGTTTAGAGGAGGAAAGATTTGTACTGACTGCAAAATTTTGTCTGTGATCTTGTGAACACTAGTTTAATCCTAAGGAATGTTTGGTTGAAGGGGCTACACTTGGCTAAATATAAGCATTTTCCAGAGAACTCATGAAAAAAGGCCTCTGTGGGAATGGAAAAAATTAGTGACTGATTTGATTTTTTTTTTTCTGATCTCATGAAGTTTAAAATTCAAGAAAATACCAGGAAAAGATTATTTGGATCTTCCTACATCATAATAAATCATCATAACAAAACAAAACAAAACAAAACAAAAAACCAGCTTGCATTTCACATCTGAACATTCTTTGAAGTTTGCCCTTGGGAAAACTGCTCCTTGTGCAGTCCCAGTGAGGTCAATTGACAGATCCTGACTTCTCAGCATGGACTGATACGTCATTTTTTTTGTGTTATGAACACATCAGTCTTCTGGGTGTGTGCTTATCCCACACAAGTACTTTCTGCTACCATTTCAAAAGGGAACAGGTATTTTCCAGATGAATCAGTTGTCTTTATTTTGCCCTGAAATTATAGTTTCACCATTGAGAAATGGTCTCAATGCCTCAAATGCTTCTTGTGCTTGAATTAGACCTGAAGTCCTTGGGGCAGAGTTGAGGAGGAAAGGATTTGGTAATATTAAATTTCTACATCACTTATTCTTGGGTGTGTTTGGTCTGTATTAAAATCCTAAGTAAAAGTCTGTACTTTACTGTTAAGACATGAGAATATTATGCAGGTGTAGAAACTTGGATTCAGTCCCAATAGCACTGTGTTCTCCTGATACTTTTCTCTTGTCCCATCTTTTCCCTGAGCTGAGGCAACCTGACTGCAACCTCATATTATTTTCATGGCAGTGGCAGCTCCATAAGCTCTCTTGCTGGTTCTCCATCACCTGATGAACTAGAGCAGTGCATATTGTTTTTATTTTTCTCAGAAATACATCCTTGAGTCTCACTCGTCTGTGCACCAAAACCAAAGTACATTTTCATAGAATCATAGAATGGTTTGAGTTGGAAGGGACCTTAAAGATCATTGAGTTCCAACCCCCCTCCACGGGCAGAGACACCTCTCACTGGACCAGGTTGCTCAAAGCCACATCCAGCCTGGTATTGACTGCTTCCAGGATGGGGCTTCCACGACTCCCCATGGCAGCCTGTTCCAGTATCTCACCATCCTCACACTGAAGAATTTCTTCCTAATGTCTAACTGAAATCTACCCTCTTCCAGTTTTGATCCATTACCCCTTCTCCTCTCACTACAAGGCCTTGTAAAAAGTCCCTTCCTTCCCAGCTTTCCTGCAGGCCCCCTTCAGGTACTGGAAGGCTGCTATAAGCTCTCCCTGAAGCCTTTTCTTCAGGCTGAACAGCCCCAACTCTCTCAGCCTGTTCTCGTAGGAGAGGAGCTCCAGCCCTCGGATCATCTTCATGGCCCTTCTCTGGACTTTCTCCATCAGCTCCATATCCTCCTTATGTTGGGGGCTCCAGAATTGGACACAGTGCTCCAGGTGAGGTCTCACTAGAGCTGAGGGGCAGAATCACTTCCCTTGCCCTGCTGGCCATACTTTTGATTCAGCCCAGGGCACTGTTGGCTTTCTGGGCTGCAAGTGCATATTGCCTGCTTACGTTGAGCTTCTCATCCACCATCACTCCCAGCTCCTTCCCCTCCGGACTGTTTTCAATCCATTCTCCACCCAGCCTGTATTTGTGCTTGGGATTGCCCTGACCCAGGTGCAGGACCTTGCACTTGACCTGGTTGAACTTCATATAGTTTGCACAAGCCCACTCATACAGGACAGGACAGAGGACAGGACTAACCCTGGAGTAAAATGTATTAAATTTAAGCTGTCTCAAAGCTTGCTGAACTGTTGTTGTGGGATTTTTTGTTAGTTTGTTTAATTTCTGGCTGCTGAAAAGTCTCCCCTGCAACTTCCTGTCTCTCACTTGTGGCATCAAAACAATTAAATAAATGGCATTTTTATTTTGGGGTGGTAATAAAATTTGTTTGAGGTCAATACAGAGACCTTCATGAGTGTATTTTAAGGATCCCAGGCTCAAATTCCTGCTTTAAAAAAAAATGTGAAATACTCCTTGTGAGTATTCCTCTGTAAGCAGCTGGTTTTATGACAGCAGGTCATGGAGAAGGATGGCTGATGGGGCTGGGTAGGCAAGGGGCAATGCATGGGGTTTCTTTCTGGGGCTGGGGGGAAGTATTTCTGCTCTGGTGAGCCAGGCCTGACAGCTTAGCCCATCTGATGGCACTTTATGAGGAAGGTTATTGTAAGCAGCTGAAGCGTGGAGGGTCATAAATTCTGGGATGCATCAATGTCTTAGTCAGTGCCAGTCGCAGAGCAGGATCTTTCCTCAGCCAGACATGGTTCCAGGTGGCCGGGAACAAGACAGGGCTGCGTATTTACAGCCCCAACAGCCTGTTGCTAGAGATTGTACCACTGCTCGTTTGTAGTAGCTGGGTCATGACATTGGCATAAGATGCTTTGCACAGCTGGGCCATGCCAGTGCCAGACAGGAGTCCCGTGGTACAAGCTGACCCAGCTGCACTGAAAGTCTCATTCTTTTTTTCTTGTCAGTTTTTTTAATCATTAATGCAGAGTGAGGGTTGCAGCTAATATGCTGTCCTACCCACATGCATAAAATACATCAACATTAAGCAAACACAATTCTTTATTTCATTTTCTTTAAGCATTTTAAGGGTTTCTTTTTAAGTTCAAGCTGCATATCTTGCTCTCCTGAAGACAGAAAATGTGGGGGAAAAAAAAAAGAAGTGTTTGTATGTGTAGAGATAGATAGATAGATAGATAGATAGATAGATAGATAGATAGATAAAATATATTCCTGATTTCTATTTCGGTTCTGCTTAGGGAAGAGCAGTTTTGAGTATTGAAATAATGCAAGCTGAACATTTTTCTAATTAGCAAAATTTTATTTGAGTTAGAAATACTGAAATAGTGCACATTACACAGGTCAGCAACAGAAGCCCAATTACACACTGATTCATAAATTGTCCAGTTGCAAAGGGGCAGCAGTCTTTCCCAATCTGGAGTGTCTCATAGGTGTATATTTACAATTCCTACACCACCTTCATAAGCATAAAATGAGATCCAAGTCTCTTAGGTGCCTTGAGGGTTTTCTAGATTGGGAACGGACTTGGTTTCCCAAGTTTGTCTCTAATCCAATAAAAAGGTTTAAAGCATTACTAGAAAAGAATAGATATAAAAATATAATTAATGATAATGCTGACAAATGAGTGAAGAAACTTTTTTTTTAATCTTCAGTGATGGCAGTCTGAATCAGAATTTAGCTCAGAGCAAATTGCTGTTCTTAAGCAGTCAGAAATAATAGGAAGGAAAGGAAAGGAAGGAAAGTAAAGGAAAGGAAGGAAAGTAAAGGAAAGGAAGGAAAGTAAAGAAAAAAGGGAAGGGAGGGAGGAAGGGAGGGAGGGAGGAAGGAAGGAAGGCTGGCTTAAAATAGTGATGTTAAGAAAAATCAATTAATTACATAAAACCAAGGAAAACTTCCAGTTAGGGAAGGGAGGGAGGGAGGGAGGGAGGGAGGAAGGAAGGAAGGCTGGCTTAAAATAGTGATGTTAAGAAAAATCAATTAATTACATAAAACCAAGGAAAACTTCCAGTTAGGGAAGGGAGGAAGGAAGGAAGGAAGGAAGGAAGGAAGGAAGGAAGGCTTAAAATAGTGATGTTAAGAAAAATCAATTAATTACATCAAACCAAGGAAAACTTCCAGTTCTTTTTATTTGTTTACTGGGTTTTTATTTTCTCTTGGGAAGCTCTGAAGCCTGATTTTCAGTCTGTCCTCTGCAGTTATGGGAACCCGGAAAGAAAGTTTTTAAAGGAAATCCAAGTTTCTCAACAGGAAACATGACTCCAGGAACTGGGGCTTTTAGAAAAAGAGCAAATGCCACAGTATGTGAGATGGCTTTGTTGACTTTTGTCTTTTCCACAGGCCAGAAATGCCATGATCCTTGAGAAACAAAGAGGACAGTGCATGGCTCCCACCAAGATCCTCTTGCCAACAGCCTGATGTTGGCAGTTGGAGGTGCCAAATGCCGTGTGTTGTCAGTTCTCGGCCCAGCGGTGACAAAGGGCTTTGAGGGGCAGCATGTAATAATGGTGAGAGGGCATGCGAGGCCAATGCTGGATGTTGGGCTCTGTTGTCCCAGTTTGTCCCTGTTTTTTAAGTAGTAGAGGATGGAGCAATGTGAGAAGCGAAGGGTGGAGCTGAGTACTTGCATGAGTAACATCTGCAGGACTGGGCCTGATCCTCTTTCCCACTGAAATCAGTAGGCATCTCGCCAGCCCCAGCACTGGGACCAGGATCTGTGCCAGCAAAGGAAAGGGAAACCCTTAAGGCTCTTCCTATGGCCTGCTTAAGGAGAAAGTGTTGGGTTTTTCCCTTAAAAAAAAAAAAAAAAAAGAAAAAGCACAAATAGTTAAAAAAATTATCTGATTACAAGACATACTTCTGCTAATGCCCATAGGGATGTGTTTTGTAAGCAGTGTTCTCTAGTTCTGCTGGTCTTCCTTCAGACGCTCAGCAAGCTTGGCGCCTGGTTGGAGGAGTCAGTCTCTGGGTTGGAGGTGTGGGACACGAAGAACTGGAAGAGGAGAGATAGATGGCCACTGGCATCTCTGTGGTGGGGTTGCTGTGAGGGCAGGAATGTGTTTTTCTCAGCTTGGGAATGTTGCATGGCAGCTTTAAAAAATTTGGAAATACCATCCTCATGACCTGGATCTTTTCCCTAAGCTTTTCCCTTCACTTTTCCCTTATTTTATTGTTTTTATTACAGTTAATCTTACTGCTAAATACAAATTTTCTTTCTCCCAAAGAATTTTGTAGGTAATGGCATCTTTACCTCTTTCTGTACCCCAGTTAAGTTTTTGAAGTGTTTTTTCATTTTTTACAAGGATTTTTTGGGTTGTGTGTTTAAATATTGTACATTAGAGTAGAAATAGGTCAACCGATTAGTAACTGCTCGTTTGCCTTTAAAGGCAAATCAGATTAAACATGATTCTTCATATTTCTCAGTGTATGTGCCAGCTATGTGTAATTTTAGCTTGTGGTAGAGGCAGTGGGTCATTTGGGGCAAGGGAAAACAAACCCTCTGGAATAGAAGTGAGAGCAGAGTAAGGAAAATAATGAAACCGCATGTAATTATTTCCTAAAAAAATGTAGTGCTCCAGTAAGGTTTCGGGAGTCCTGTGTGTAGGACAGTTACAGCTTTGAACTTAGTGTGTTTGGAAAACTGCTTACCTTGGTAGCGTGACCGTAACTCCTTGACTGATTGGAGAGCTTTTCTGTTTAAATTAAATCTTTATTTAGTTTTTTTCCTATTCACTGTTTTGTCACTGTCAGCTTGTGGGCCATAAGCAGAGCTGTTACAGTGCTGGCACATCTGAAAACATACTTTTGTATTACTTGGACGGTTTTTCAGGTATCAAATCAGCTCATAGTGATGATACCCACACTGTGTTAAAGCAAACTCATGGGTAAAACGTATGTACTTGGCATTCCTCACACTGTAAAGCTGTATGTTTTACTGGTAAAATTTTGTCTCTCTCTTCCAGCACTGTACATTTTGGATAATCTTAAATGTCACAAGGTGCTTTTCCAAAATTGGTCACATTGAACATTTTGAAAGAGAAGTCTGTCTCATTTGCAAAGTAAAGACTATCAGTGACTTGTTTGCTATACTTGTAAAAATAGCTTGACACGTATTTCTGAAGTGGTTGGGGAGCTCCTTTAAACTCGTCATACTCTAAAGTTCTCTTAGTTAATGACTATAGCTTAGTCTGCACTGGAAAATGGTACGTCAGCGAGGGTTGTGCGTAAATCACTCTCCTAACACAGCCAGCTGTGCCAGCAGAAACTAGAAAGTAGGTGAAGCTATTTTTTTAAAAAATGATTGTTTTGCCAGTGTAGCTTATTCCTTCCAAGAGGGAGATTTAAACTATACTGTCTTAGGGGTTCTTCACTCATATGGGCTATGTAGGGGTAAGGGACAGTTACCTGTATAACTTTATGAACTCAGTCATCTCCTGCTAAGAAAAGTATTTCCTGTCTCAAGGTGGCCTGTTTTCAGAAACCCTTGCCAGCCTTACTTAGACCCAAGCAAAACCAATGTAATGTCTTTTTAAGAAATTAATTAATTAAAATTAGTGCAGTTCCCTCCTTGTCCTTATGAGTTAGAGGGCATGCCATATAGAATAGCTGTGGTCCATCTTCCATCCTTCCCTTGCAGTGAGTAACTTCAATGAGCTAGCAGCGTGAAGGAAAATGGCACAGAATTTCCCAATTCCTTTTTCAGTGTTCAGAAGATAGTTTTTTAAGGGTCTTTTCCTTCTCTGTGGCACAGAAGGGATCTGCCACATGGACCTACTGAGCATGGTCATGGAGACTTGTGGAAGAGAAATCTCATCTCCTGCCTCATTGTCACAGTGCTGGCACCACTTATGTTCCCAATGGTGTGGTGCCTCTCCGATTTCCTGTCTCTACATGCCAGATCATGGGAAGTAGACAGTCAGCAGTGCTGTACTGGGGCCAGAGCCAAAGAAGAAGAGCAAAAGACGTGAGCAAAATTCTTTCCTTGGGTGAAGCTCTGCACTAGGGGTCTTAGGTTATTGACTTGGAATGACTGTCCCAAGTCTTTCTAGCAATTTGAAGGTGGGGCTTGTAACTGGAAGCCCTCGTGACCCCTCTTTTTTACACTATCCTGTTCCAACAGTGTTGCCATTTGAGCTGGGTTTAAATTCTGTAGAGTCTGCAGGGCTGTGAAGAAAATCCTGGAAGTCCTGCCTTGCTGTCCTAGTGCTCCACCATGCTCTGATTTCCTATTTTGTTTCCCAGCTCAGTCTGAGACTAAAACCAGCATAAAAACCCAGCATGTCCTACATGAACACTCAGATCCTGCAGGAAGAAGTTCTGCAAAGCATTCTGAATGGTAACAGGAACAATGGCTTATTTTTTGGACTTCAAAGATACTCAAAAACTAATTTGGAGACTATCAAAGTCTGGAATTGGTAACACTGAACTAGCAGTAGTCACACAAGTTTCCCTGCAGAGTTGCAGTTTTGGTCAGCTGGACCCTTGTGTAAGAAGGAAAAACAAATTGTGGAGTAGGTATTACTTAAGAGTGCCTCACAGGGGCAGAATTTCATTTTTTATTAAAGGAATTGATCTGTTTCGTGATCCAGTGCAACTTGAGAGACTGAGCTAGTTGTGCTACCTGCTGCTTTTGGAACTCTTTACAAGGTCACCAGCCACTGCAGGGAGCTGCTTTCCAGCTAGCATGGCAGAGGCAGACTGCCCTGTTTCCCCACTCTAATCCTGATGCTGGAGGTTTTTTCCAGATCCTGCCTATTCCCTGCAGGTCTCCCTTAATTGCTGACATTCTTTCTGGCCCTTTGTGTGGTGACTGGCAAACTGTCACTAGATCACTGATCTCAAGTACCGGAGGAGTAGCAAAACCCAGCTCACTTAATAGGGACTGTTCTGTCCTTTATTTTGTGACCTAATGTAAACCAGGGTTTTCAGTATTGAAGATTGGTCAGTGTTTCGGTTTTTTTAAAATGCCATGGGAAGGCTTATCTGACAATAGGCTCATAGTTATTCTCTTATGATCCAAAATAGACAGAAACAGGGGTCTGTGTGCATCTGTTTGAGATAGCAGGCTGTATGGCTTTTGGTTCATGTGGTTTGGGGGGGGTATGGTTTATTTTGTTTCGCTTTGAGTTGTCACTTGAAAAGACATTTGTCCTCAACAATAATCCATTATGTTGAGGCAAATGTATATTTGATGATGCCCTAGTGCTTATGGAATGATTAGGTTTTTATTTTTGACAGGTTTTTCATGTGATAGGATCTGTGCTTTGGGGCTACATTCTTTGCAAAACTGAGAATGAAGAAGCTCCATAGGGTTTAAGATTAATCAATCTCTCTTTCCTCATGCCTCCCACAGTGAATTTGCTCCCATGGTGGCTGCATAAAGCAACCAGCTGAGCAAAGCCTCAATAAAAGAAAAGAAGCTTGCTACTTGTTTTCTATCAGCTTGCCACACTCCTTCTGTACATGCTGCTCTACACCAGTTGCAAATTACCACAGTAAATAGCTTCCAAAACTCTAGCAGTCCTTTCTCCCATATGCCTGTGCTTGCTAGTGTGGCTGAAAGGCTTTTGTGCTATGGCAGCGCAGCTTGTCCACTGATACTGCATAGTAAGGAACTAGTTTATTATCAGTGTAAATTTTGATACTTTGATAGTCCTGGCTGGTCGTACATTTCTGCTCTTGGAAATGGAGTGAATTTGATATACAGAAATGTGAGCAATCACAAGTTTGGAGTCATGCAGCTTCGCTTGAGGCATTTCCACTGAGGTCCAGACTCAGGATTCTGGAGTCTTTGGAAGGAATCTGGACATCCTTTGCAGGAAGGGCATGCAGAAATCCAAGGCAGCTTTATATTTCCAGGATACTGGATAAAAGTAGCCCATCAGAATAAGAAACTTCACCAATCTGTATTTACCTGATGTTCAGACCATGCACCCTGTAGGACTGGAAATCAAGACCGTACTTTAACAGGTTGTAAATGAGCAGGTTTTAGGCAATTTGAATCAGGTGATGTGCAAGGCTCACTGCACTGGTGGCATGGTCCCTCTTCAAGTAGACCTGGCTTGCATCTGCCCAGCTCCTCTACTGTACAGGGTGTAGGTTTCCTGCTGTCCCACAGTGGAGGTAGGAGGCAGGACAGCATGACAGCTCTGGGTTGCAAAGCTACTTTTTTTTGCTATTATTCTACACTGTTTGCTCCATCTGAGTTAGTGCGGTATGTGTTTTATAGTGGCGGGTACAGCATGAACCTCCACTGGCATGCTCCAGCTACCTTCCTACATACTTGCTTTTATCCAAGTTGAACAGTATGAGGAAAGACTTGGCATTGTCTTCCTGACTTACCAAATCTTGTATTAGTCATGTCTTTGGGAGATGGTGGCAGTTCTTCACCTCCCACGCATAGCCTAGATACAGTCTTTTACTGGGCTCAATACAGATTAAAAAAAAATTAATCCTAATTCTCCAGCTCTTTAACTGCAAATGGAAATAATTAATAAATGCTACAGTTTTTTGTGTCTGATGAGAACAGTAGCCTATACTATGAGCAGCATTTTTTTCTTCCCTTCCCCCTCTTGCAGTTGCAGTAGGGCGAATTGCATCATTTTTAATAAGATTAGAGCTATTTGCATTTTAAGGTGTTCGGGGTATTAGCTGGCGGTGTGTCAGTTTAGTCTGTCTGAGCTGGCTTTGGTCACCTCCCATAAAGGTTAGAGAGTTCAAAAGTATTGTGCCTTGTTGAACCAAGAGTCTAGACATGTCTGGAGAGATCCTTAGTTTGCAGGGTTTGTCTAAGCTTTGTTTCAATAGGGGTGTGAAAGCTAGCAAAAATGACAAGCTAACACAAAGGTTTGAAAGTCATTTGAGTACTGTGTGGGTGACAAATGCCTATATCTGTACTCTTAGTCAAGGAACAGTAAAAGGGCATACATTAAAAAAATACAGAGCACTGTCAAGCAAATAAAAGGCCCTTTATCTGTGTGTAGACATGGAGAAGGAGTTTGGGGTTGCTCCTAGCTTTAGTGTTGAAACTTAGGTGTGCTGTTCAGACCTCTGCGTGCAAAGCTGTAGTCCTCTGTCGGCATTTGGCCTGATCTGTGCAACATTTCCTGGATGTGAGCCAGGCGACAGCCTTCCCTCGGGCTTCAGGAATGAAAGAAGAGAGCAATAAATATGCAAAGTATTATTCCCACAGGACTACACACTTTGCTGCTTCTAGAAGCCCAGCTGACAGTGGTGGTCACATGCTTCATGTGTCTGTGACCATCCCTCCATCCCACTCATGTGCCTTCCTTGTGTGTCACTTTTATGGTCAAGAGGGTTTTCTCTGAAGACCCCCAGTTCTCTGCCTTTAAGAGATCTGTTCCCTGTTCTCCTGTTCCAGTGAACCTCTTTTGCCCTTTGAGGGGATTAAAAAAAATAAACCAAAACCAACACATTGTCCCGTTTTCCATGGAAGATTTTGAAACAAGCAGCAGTACTGCTGCTGTACCAAAAGCTCTCTTGAATTGTGGAGAGTTTAGTGGGTCTTAACAGAAGTTGGACAGTCACGTGTGTCTTGACAGATGCTGCTGTGGGTTGTGTGTTCTCTGTAGGACTGTAGGACATCCTGTGTGTTGGGGTCATCTTACCTCGTGTAGGTACTTTGAAGTAATGGTTGAAGTATGAATGCTCAAGGATATGCTGCAGAGAATGGTTTTGCAGTTGCTGACAGATGGACAAAAAAACAGTTATGCAGAATTTTTCTCCCCAAAAAGCTTGCGATTCATCAACTAGCAGATGAAGTAACCTGGGAAAAGGGCAAAGGAACAGTAACATAAGCAAAATATCTTTGTTGAGGTTTCCTAGAAGAGAATTTATGCAGAACAGGAGATATTTGCTTCTGCAAATCTCTGTAGGCAAATTCTATTCTTGACCACTCCAGGTTTCCTGGTAGTTGGAGTATTTAAAAAATCTGATTCCTGAAACTGTATAAATAAGAATGTCAAGTTTAGTTTAAAAAAATACAGTAAAGCATGTTTCTGTCCTTCCTGACTGCAATCTAAATCTTTAAGGTATGGCCTTAGTAAACTCAAATGTTGCTCAACAGCAGAAAGCAATGGAAACATTTTTTTTAGTCTTGGGATTAACTTCAAGTGGGCAATACTAGAGTTATCAAACCTTCATGATCAGTGGTGCTAAAGGCCCTTTAAGGATTTAACCGCCTCAGCAGTTATGTTTAATTTGAAGCATGGAGAATGAGAGCAGCCAGTTTATTTCCCTAGTTATTTAGGCACCATTGGTGATATATTTGTGGGTTTGTATATTTAATTCAGGCTTTGATGTTTTCCCTTATGCATCTTTTTATTATATAAATAATGTTCTTGTTTCTTAGTGTTTGTTGTTAGTGTGTGCAAATACATTCATCTTTTGTTTCACCCTTCCCTAGTGACCTGTTACATTTAGTTATAGGATATGCAGAAAGGAAATAATTAGTCTAACTTTGATCTGCCCTTGAAATTGTGCTGTGCTTTTAAACCACTGTAGAAGAGGAACAGTAAGTTTGTTTCTGCTCTCCTCAGCAACAAAGCACAGAGTGAATCTACACATTGTAAATTCTTGTCTTAGAATAGCCTAAAGAGACATTTTTTTAACAAATTAGTTGGTTATGGAGACTTTTCTTTCCAGCATGGAGATCGTGCAGATAGGGCAGTGGTGTGCCAGGAGCTTCTGAACTGTGAAATCAGAAGAGACGGTTAGATCATCGCTTCTGAGCACCTGCATGGGTGCCTCTTTCACCTCACCCACTTACTTTCATATAGTCCCTCACCTTAATTTGAGGGGCCTTTCCACTTCTTTACGTTGAAGCTTAACTTGTTGTTGATTCATTTCTGCATATGTCTACAGCTTTCTTTTTTTTTCTGCTTTTTTTTTTTCTTCATTTTTTTTCATTTTGGCATTGTTCTTGGCACTGCAGGAGCAAATTATTAAGGGCTCCCTGCTCCAAGGAGCTCTGGAAAGAAAAAATAAATCTGCCAGAAGTTATTTGAAGTGGACTGTGAAATTTGCAAACTGCTATGGGAAAACCAGGTATAGTTTTATGTTCCTAGTTTCCATAGTCTGGAATGAAAGCAAAGTTTGGGTGACAGAACAAAAATTAAACAGCTTTGAGATTTGTTTTTTCCAGCTGCTGGAGGTGAAGGAGACTCTTGGGTAGCATGGCCACACCATTTGAATTGTGTGTCTGTCTAGTTCATTTGCTTTTACTTAAGTTGAACCTTTCAATTTTTTAAACCTTTATTTCCCAGTGTGTATTGTTTTTTGAGACACCAAAAATACTAAAAGATAGGTAACAGAAAGACAGGAAACAACTTTATTTCTGTTAGTATCTAGACCTTGTTTTCACTGTTCTTTTTACTACTCAGGAAAAAAAAAAGAAAAAGAAAAAGAAAAAGAAAAAAAAGTTTTATTTGGAATACAGCAAATACACTGGGTGCTAATTTCTCCTGCAACTCCCCTTAGCCTGGATGTGCATTTACTTTGTGTGGCTTGGTGAGAGATTGTCCTAGTGCAACAGAAAGCAGTCTTGGTGATTCAGTATATGGTCCCTGATACATGGGAAATAATATTTGCTGTCAAAATCCTAAAAAGCCTTCTTTCAGAGTGCTGGTTTTTGTTTTGTGGTGTTGTGGGGTTTTTTGTTTCTGGGGTTTTTTTTGCTAGGTAGCTGTTGAGCTAAGAATACCCAGAATTTTGTAGAGTGGCTGCGAGCATTTTAGTCCTTAAATCTTACCTCCTGTTTCATAAGCAATTCATTTTCATGGTCATAATTCCAGCCCTCAAGATCGTAGATGTAAAGACTGTCTTTTTTTCTTTTTTTTTTTTTTTTTTTTTTAAATATGCAGTGCTCAGGCTATTGCAGTTGTGATTCTTGCTTGAAGAATGTTTATGTTCCTGTAAGTCAAATAAATGGTGGGAAAGAACTAATTTTATCAAGATGTTTAGGAAGCATAGATGAAATGTGAAAACAAAGTCTTTGTAGATCCTCATAATTCAAGATCCCACGGTATAGCTTGTATTATTTTTTGATATTATTTTTATTTGGAGTATCTATTATTATAGTTGAGTGATGGTTTCCAGTCCAGTTCAAGTATTTTCGTCCTTTTATCTATTAGCTGTGTGTATTTCCTGCCCAAAGCCATCATGTTGTTGCTTTAAGATGGTGACATCCCCTGTGCTGTATGCCTGAGCTAGATGCAGTAGTATATAAAAGTGTCTTTGCACACTTCACACTATTATGATGCTAAATTATTTAGGTTTTTCAAAAGGCATTTAGTCCTCTGCTGAAACGGGATTCACATGTGTACAGCAGTGGTTATTACTCAGTGTATGTTTGTCCATAAGTGCATATGAAAGGTAGAGATGTTAATTTTAGTTTCACTGAGTCTACCAAGCTGGAAACTGAATGTAAATGTGAGTGTGTATCTCTCCCTTGCGTTTTGCCTCTAGCAGCTTTTAGAATCACAAATGCACTTTTTTAATGACTAAATGTAACATTAAAGAGGGCCATTCTGCCCCAGTTGTTTCATCAGACAATGGACTTGCTAGAGACTGTTTTTAAGTAGCCATGTCTGTCTAATTGAGGTTTCTCCCTTCTCCCTGGAAAAGAAAACAGAACATTAAAAAGCAGAGAAAATGAGATACTTCATTTCAGTGCAGGCTTTGGAGTGGCAGCTGGAATGTGAAGTAAAGAGAAGAGGTCGTGCTGTATGGCTGTGTGAAAGATGCTTTCCTCCAGAAGCTGCTAGTTTTGTTCAGCCCTATGAAGAGGTGGTCAAGAAGCTGTATGGAACCCCCAGGGCTGGGACCTAGCAGTGGTGTCCTGATGGGTGACCTGCTGTGTTCTCTGGGCAGGGCATGGAAAACACCAGCAAAGGTGGAATACTGTAATAATGGGTGAAGGGGCACCATTAGGTTATTACATTTTCTCCCAGTTTTGAAGTAGAAATGCTGCTGTGTTTTAGGAAAGTAGCAACAAAATGAAAACATTTTGGAAAGCCACTATAGCCTTTCTCTCCATTTTGTATTTCTGCACTCCCTAAAGATGGAGTGCCACTTTGCTGGATGTCAGGGCTGGGATTGTAGGCTTGGCAGTGTCACTGCTGCTTTTAGCAGCTGTGATTTGGAGAGGGATTGTGCCTAGATGGTGGGACTGGTTTTATCTGAGGTGCCTTGAGGATAAGCAGCTTCACTGTATCAGCAAGGATACAGTGGCCCAGTGTCTGCTCCTCTCCCCCAACATGCTGCAGCGGGAAGCTTATGGCTCACAGATAGCAGGATACTCACAGATAGTAGGATACTTGGTGCTATCCCGCTTCTACCTTGTGGCAATTTTGGCAAAGCTTCTAGCCTGTGGCATCTGGCTCCTGTATGAGGAATGCGTATCTGAGTCCCACTGGACAGGCTCCGGGGCTTGAGGGGTCTATAAAAGGAAATGGAGCTTGACCAGCTGGAAAATTCCTTGTGGCAGCAGCTTCTGGCACCTCCCTGTTCCCTCTTCTTCCCAGTAATGTGAAACTGGTTATCTGAAATGAAGTACACAATTAAAAATAAATAAATTTTTAAAATAGAGAAAAGGTAGAGAAGCTCTTGACCAGCCGAAGGACAAGTGGAGTTTGAAAGCCATGCAGCTGGCTGACAATGAGATAAAGCATGAGGGATTGTCCCTGTGTCTGCAGATTGGGAGGTCTTTGTCAGGCAAGGTGTCCTGACAGCACCCTGAGAGGAAGACTCTCTGGGGAGGTCAGGGCTTTCACCCTGCTGCACCCTTCTGCCTGGCTTGTGTGGGGAAGGGAAGAGATCTGGGGGGAGAGGCAGCACAACCACACATAAGGGTATGACCTTAAAGGAAGAGGAGTTGGAAAAGCCAAGGATAAAGATGGCCCAGAACATCCTTGATGCTGCCAGCTCTAAAATTAGATGCAGGGTAGGCTTTGTATTCCTTGCAGGCTCACATGCTGCACGCGTCTTCCCCCGGCTGGCCCACTCGGCGAGGGCGGCCGGTGCTGACGCTGAGGAGCACTTGACTCCCTGGGAATAGGTTTCTGTTGACTTTCAGTACCGCCCGTCGTCACACGATGGGAGCAGACGGGTGATGGTGCAGAGCTGCCGTCACGCGCGGTGCGGCACTGCTGACAGCAGCTGTCCTGGGACTGTTGCTGTTGACAGCCAAGCTTTGTTGACTGTAGGGAGGGTCAAAATTATTACTGGTGACCAGATGAGGTATTAAGAGCGGCGTTGACGTTAGGAGCCCGTGCACATGACAGAATTCACTGTGTCACATATGTGGTGGTCTAAAATATGGGCAATTAACTAGAAACAGGCAGCAGAGGGACGCTGGATACCAAACGTGTGTTTGTACCCCTTCCCTCAGAGGCTGTTGCTTACATTTTGGTGGGGTACCTATTAACAGTTACGCTCCAAAAATCCACTTTTGCCAGATGAAAAAAAACACATTCCAAATTATTTGGAATAGCTTGACCATTCTGGGTAGGCCAAAACAAAGTTGAAAGCTTATCCTGAGACTGCACTGCCACGTACATGCGGTTGGATTTCTCATGTCAGTACATTAAAATGTGTGACCATATAGTCACTACTGTTTAAGATGGTGTATCTGTTAACCAGACATGCTGTTAAATCAGGCTTACTCTGCGAGCTCTCAAACAGGCTATCTTAATTTTATTCAGAATTCACTTAGCACCGTTGTATCCACATTATGCAGCATAAAAGCCTGTTAGATACATGCTCGCCTGGGAGCCCTGTGACTGAGCAAGAGCCTTCCTGATCTGTTTGTCAGGTTTCCACCGACTCTGTGTGAGACTTGGCCAGTTTTAGAGGGGAAGAGTACAGGTCAACCAGGCTGTGACTGCACTTTGGGCTTCTCTGCTAGCTGCCAGGCAAGGGACTGGTTGCGCCAGGACATCTCAGGAACACAGAATTCGGCTTTTATTTTGCTTCTCCAAGACTGTCCTTCTGTTTCTTCTTGCTTCTTAGGGAAAGCAGTGGTATTACAGCTGCCTGCTTTAATCCCATTTGGCTGGGCTGCAATTTTAGCTGAGCAGTACCTACTTTCTGGGGAGGGGGAAGGCACTGAGTATAATGCCACACTAAGGGTTTTACACTTGTCTGCTGGCTTGCTGCATAGTCAGGATAAGTCATAGCCATTTCTCCAAATCCCTGCAAATTTTTCTTCAAAATGATGTGATTAGCTTCTGTGGTAAACTTCCCCTTGTCTAGAGAATCCAGGCCTTGTGCTGAGCTTGACAGCATTCGAGATCTCCTGCCCACATAGACTATTAGGTTCTGCTGATCCTTCGTTTGCACTGCCTGGTGAAATATTAGATAACGGGGAAAGAGCTTATCTTACACACATCTGAACTGACAAATATGGCAGCCTTTCAGTAAAAAGGCTAATGCAGATGAGGCCTTTTTCCTGGCTAGAATAAGAATGAGGCTGGCGCTTGTCTTCTGCTGCTGACAACGGTCAGATGCGTGCAGCGTGATTTCCATAGCATCCAGACAGTCGGAGCACCTAATATCTACCTGTCTAGTCAATACATCAGCTTTGCTAGAGCGGGGAGCTGAAGTTTGTCATTGAGGCGGGTTTCTAATGCAGCACGAATGGATCTTTCAGCTGTACTCCAGGGTAAACATTGTAAGCCGCACAAATTTATTTACCAGCAGAGACAAATAACTGTGTCAGTCACTTCTGTTTTCTTCCCTAAATAAGACATTCTCTATACATTCCCTTATGGATTTGATTTTTGTAGCTTTTTAAGCAAGGGGAGAGGGAAAAGGAGGAATTTCTTGCTGTTTGAACAGGTTAATATTAGTGTTTCTTTCCCTTTGTGTTTCTGCAAATTAAAAATTTGTTTAAGTTTGGACTCAATGATCTTAAAGGTCTTTTCCAACCTAAGTGATTCATTGATTCTAATAACCTTCCAAGGGACCTATTTCGGTATTTCACATTTTGAGGGTAGCAGCTGGGAAACACTGTCCTGGGATCAATATTGAGGAGAGTTTGCCTTAAAAGCTAGCTGAGAAATAAGTCTTTACTGTGCCGGGGCCACCGGGGAGAGGGAAGAGAAGCAGGAAGGAGGAAGCTGCTTTGCCCGCAGGGTGCTGAGCGAGGGCCTGTTACTCATTTCAGAAGTTTCTTGGCTCATCTCAGACACAGAGCTATGCTTGAAGTTTAACACTTCCATTTTGAGAAAGAATACTCACCATTATAACGTGGCATATTTCTGCATTGCATTCATACAGATATTTTGGGAAATTATTTTCCCAGCCGTAAATCCTAAACTGTGCATTTGCTGTTGAATTCTCAGCCACCAGCTAAACCACAGTGTGTCTGACAGCACATAAAGCTGGGGATCTAGTGGGAGAAACCAGTAGCCCTTTCAGAAAGGAAGAGAAGTTAATGGGTGTCTTGCTGCAGTACAGCGAAACACAAGTTTGCTCTGAATGGAGGAAGTGGAAAGAGTTGTTAGTTGGGCAAGTCAGACACACCTAGACAGCATCCTGAGCTGCTGCCAACCCACATGGGGTTTTTGGACCTTTTCCAAGCTTTGTTCCTGAAAATAAATTGTTCAAGATGGGAAACTTTGAAGATTGCATTGACCAGTGAGCCATGCTTCTGGGTGTAAGCTTTAAAGGGAGAGAACTCAGGCTTTGGATTTGGGCTAGAGGCTTATGGTGAAAAAGCACTGATCAAAGCTTAGCCTACATTTAATTTGTTTGCAAGAGGTGGTCTGCAATTTTTTGTTGTTTCTTGCTTTTAAATAGGATTTATTCTGGCCTCAGAAATTGAGAAAGGGCTGTCCCTCTGATTTTTTACTTTAGCTATTGACTTATTTTGTAGCTGCACTTCATATAAAATGGTCACCTCTGTATCTGTGTAGCATGTAAAGCAGTTAAGTAACATCTACAAACCACTCTGAATATGTAAAACAATGAATACATGCTAACTATTATTTATTTAATGCTTATTTAATGTTGCAAAACAAATGAGGAGGTGGGGATATCTTTTGGAACAGAATATACTGCAGTGCCTGCCTTGATCTGCATTAGACATCTGCACTGTGAAGTACAAGTAATGCTGAAAGATGCACTGAGAAAACAAGCAGGTGACAGTACTGTCGTGTTAAAAATGACAAAATCTGCAGGCAATAAAGAAACTAAAAATACTTCAGTTTCAGGCAGAATTAACTGAAGAATTAGAAAAGATAAAATACGAACGTTTTGGAAGCTGGGACTCAGTTCATTATGCAATGAAAATTGACACTATGCTAAAAAGAAAAAAAAAATTTAATATTTTTTTTTCTTAGCAGAAAAAACAGACCCTCAGAGTTCTGAGATTTAACACTGGGGACCACAAATCTTACCTTATAAATTAAAAAAAAACAAAACCAAAACCAAACAAACATCTTCCTGAAAATTTTTTGAGTTGTTCAGGCTGAAGCTGGCTTTGAGGAAGGACACCTACAATGAACAAAAAGTCCTAGTCTGAGCTTTTAGAGCGAGAAATATGAGAGGACATAAAGGAAAAATGCCAGAGTCCTTTTAAATTCAAAATGTCTAAGCTGTCTGCCCAAAAAAGGATAGATTCGAGCTGAGAGCCAGTTTTGGGTCGTATGACAGATTCATGTTCCTTATATGCACAACCTTGGCTTGAGCAATTCCCTTCTTCCCATCTTCTGTGTGTAAAACACAAACCAGATATATTGACAGCAAGGTAAAATTATTCAACATGTCTAAAAACAGATGAGTGCTGTCAAGGGTGTGCCTTTTCTCATTAATTTATCAAAACTGTGCTAATAGGACGAGACACAGCTTCTAAGGCAGGAAGTACAGCAAGGAAGATAGCAGCAGCAACTCAGCCTTGCTGTCTTTAGTGTCGTATGGCCACGTTTCCGAGATTTCATCCTTGAGCCAACAGTGGCGGGGGGGGTGAGATTTCTCCTGTGAGACCCTTTTGTGTACCTACCACAGCCAGGAGATTGGATTCCTGAGAACAGAAGTGGGCTGGGAAGCTCTTGATGTAGGGTAAAAACATTCTGAGAGAAACAATTGTAAGTGTGAGCTGCTCTTGGTTGTAGCTACAGAAACAGGAGTTGCGTGATGTACGGGGAGTATGTACTGCCCCTACCTGAGGGCAGGGGCTGTGTGGCCAGGTGTTTGCCATATGCCACGGGGAGTTTGTATGCATGGTCCCCATGGTCTGGTGTGCCCAGGCATTGTGGACTTGTTTGAAGTCTGGTGCACAGCATGTGGAGGGGCTAAGATACTGTATGTAGGTAGCCAGCATGTGTCCCTGATGTCAGGTGTATCCAAGACCTGCAGACTCCCTGAGTATGCACTGTGCTGGCAAATTGCACACTCTCACGAGTCATTTGTCTGGGACATCTGAATGGCAAAGAGCCTGGTCTGAGCTGCTATGCAGGTCAGGATGCTGGGCATCCTGAAATCCTGGACAAATCCCCTTAGCGCTTTTGATAAATCTGCAGCTGGGATTTACCATTGTGACAGCACATCCTAAGTGTAGTAAAAATAGCCTGTCTCCCAGCATTGCAGACCTGACTCACATCCCACAGTTAAAGGGTCAGCAGTCAAGGCTGTTTCTTGACTTGTTGCACGAATTAATGAAGTGGTCCCAGTGGTCTGACTCAGGCTGATTCTTTGCAGCTTTGGCTTAGAACACAATGGATCAGAGACCCCTGATCTTAGGCCAGAAGGGGTGATGGAGACATCTCTGTGCCCTTTGCTTCTCTGGGAAGCTGATCTAGAAGGTGTGCTGTGCCAGCAGCACCCTCCCCTCCTAGGCTGGGCATAAAGCACAGCCCTCTCCCTGAAGGCTGCTTAACAGGCTTTAATCCTTTACCTTAATAAAAACCATGGTTTTAATAAAAATTAGAACCATGCCAAATCTGAAGCATCAGTAGTTTTGTTACACCAAGGGGGTCACATGGACAAGTGGGAGGGAGCGAATGCGCTTTTCCTGCTCTGTGTGTGCAGACACACCTGGGAAGGTGTAGTTTCGCCATAACCCTGAAAACGAGTATCTTACTCACTCTGAAGACTTCCTCTCCAACAGACTGACCCAGAAAGTTTCACCCCACCCAGATGAGGTGTAGTGGTACCTCTTCAGTGGGCTACACGAGAACACTACGGGTGAGTCAGTAGAGTGTCAGTTGTACAGAGTGGCATCATAGGTTGAAGTAATTTGAAATGCAGCTTCCCATCCAAAAATACCAGCCAACCAACTGTAAGATACATTAGCTGTCAGTTCCCAGCATGTCTGGTGAGATTTCAAGCAAATTTTGTTGTTTTTTTGCTGTCACACAGAGGAAAATGCCATTGCAGTGGCTTGGGGACAGCCTTTTGCTCACTGGGAAAGGGCACCTGTCCATTCACCACTGGGCAGATTTTGAAGATGCACCTCTGTGATTTAGCAGCTTGCAAGTCATCTTCAAAAATGGCTCAGCAGCCAAAATGTCATATGGTACTGGTACCAGGCAGTGTGTAAATTCTGGAAGTGCTGTATAGGTGCTGCTGTGGTACTGAGAGAGAACAACAGGGACATGCAGTGGGGCTGAGGGGACCTGCCTTAGATCCCTAGCAGGTCAAGAGCTGGGGAGAGAAGCTAAATCTCAGTCTGGTCTTGTAGCTAGTAGACCATGCATCTCCATAAACATCTCTGCCATACATTTAGGGCAGCCTTGTGTGTTCTGTATGCAGGGTCACTCTTCCTTTCCTTGCTCAGTCCCTGAAGTCCTCCTATGAGATGATTCAAGTTTAATTGTCCTCTACCCAACCCAGTATTATGCTGGTAATACAGGAAAAAAAGAACATGGAGGAGCAGTGTGAGAAATTACCCCTCAACAATCACTGAGACCCCAGCTCTGTCCTGAAGCCTGTTCAGAAACATCCATCCCTCCACAGTTGCCTGAGATCAGTAACGTCACAGCCCACAGAGCAGTGGGACCCTGCTGCGCCCACTCAACGCTTGTATCATCAGGCTGCTGGTGGTGTTTCTGGCTCTTGGCTTCTACCCTGAAATAACAGCATCATTGGAACTGCCTAGAGGTACAAGAGGTACCCCAACTTTACGCAGGGTACAAGAGGTTGGTGGTCTTCGTGGTACGTGATCCAGCTGCCTTCCTGTTTTATGTGCAGTGTCTCAGAAGTGGCTTGAGTTTGTAGATGCCATTAATTCTACTGTAAACGAGAATACTGTCGTTGCACTGGGTGGGATTGGCCTCGTTTTATGTAAAGTGGATGCAGATTTTAGCTATGAATCGAGTTGCTAGGGTGCTGTCCATCAAGTGATGTTTGGAAAGGGCTTTTTAGAAGCTATGCCAGTTCTAACATGCTGCTTTAATATTTTTCTGGCTGCAATAGGGCAAGGCATAAAAATCTTATGTTGTCATCACACAGAGCAGTGAAGCGTTCTTTTTTTTCTTTTGCTTTCTCTCTCTTGCACTCTGTCATATGGAAACCAGATCAAGATTATGAAATTATTGCCCACAAACTGTGATCTTTTTTCTCTTTTGTGGTGGGAACTGACAAGTCAGTGATGGCTTGGTGCTGTTGGTACTAGCTGTTCATGCTGCACGCATTTGTATGTATCAGGAAGTGCCAAACTTGGCGTGCCTCTCAGTTGGCACACAGGCTGGTGAAACGTCAGATTTTTAATTGTGATAAAGTTCAAGAAAGAAAAAATTATGGCAGATGTTTCCTTTTGTCAGAGCCGAACTGAATCATTAAAAAGTGATATGATGTACTATGAACGAGTCAGTGTAAACACCATCCCTGTGAAGATGTCAAAAGACTGAAGAATGTAGGCCATTCATGGTAATATTAACAACCATGTGGTCTGAATGCTGTATTACCAACCTTTTCTCTTTAAATGCAGAGCATGAATCTTATGAATTTTTATTGCCTTTATACAAAACGAAAAGAGAGCGTATTCTGCTTTGGTAAAAATAGCCTGGAAGCTTCTGCAACGTGGTTGTCATTTCGCTGGTGGTTTATTCAGAAGTCTGCTTTTCACAAGCAGCAGTGAGGTATCCGATTCTCATTGAGCGCTGAGCTCGCTCGCCTAATTCCCTCTCTTTCAGAGGGTGTATTTTTGGGAAGTCTTACTCATTTGCCAGTCTGAAGGAAGCGGCAGAAATGCTGCAGCTTGCTGAGGAGTGCCTGTGATGATGCGTTAAAACTGGCTCCCGGTAAGTGGTTATGGAAGAACTGCAGGAAGCATCCAGTGGCCAACATTCTCTGTGGACTTTCTCTCCCATCTCCTCCTCACATCATCTACGTGGGGATTGTTGTCTACACAGTCACTTAGGCCATTAGTCATAAAAGAAGTGCATTAGAAACATCCTGACTCTTCCCCATGAGCTGAGTACATTATATCTGCAGTTATTCTTGTTCTTGCAGGCCTAAGAAGTCTTGACTAGACTCTATTCTTATTCCCAGTGTTGCCAGTTCTCAAGATTTTATCGTAAATTAAGTGGTTTTCTTAATGCTTCAGCTGCTGGAATCAAGGGAGTTGATGAATACCTTCATTTTGTCGTAAAGGTCAAAGAAACACTGGAAAGATGTGACTAAAATGTATTCCAAAGTGTTGCTTTATGCCACTCTCCTGATTTCTGTTTTGAGGCGGCCTGATTTAACCATTTTGGAATGCTGGGGATCAGGAATAAAATACTCTGTTATATCATAAAGTGAGTTATAAACTGTAGCAAACCCAACTGGTCTCAGTCCCCATCTCTTTTGGGGCTGCACTGCAAGTGAGGTGAATGTCTTTTGCAGACCAATTTAAATACTCTTAACCTGCATCTTTCCTCTTCATTTATGAATCAATCATGTTGATTTATTGGGAAAAACTTGTGTTTGTGTGCATGGACATACACAAATTGTATGCAAATGATGTATTTTATTTCAAGCAAGGCTGCAGAAGCCAGAAGTAATGAACTTAGCAAAACAGCCATACAAGATTCAGTATGAATAGTTTATAGCACTAATGATTTATACAAAAGGAGCTGCATAAATGCAGCGCAAACGGGCAGCTTCTTTCTTAAGAATTGTAGACTCACTTTTGTTCAGTTTGATCACAAATCAGTGACTCACACAAGTTTCACATCTGCCTCAGGATACAATGGTGCAGCTTCTAACAAGGTTTTGTGATGGATTAAAAATGGAGAAAGACCAGAGGAGGGCCACAAAGATGATCAAAGGCCTCTGCTATGAAGACAGGCTGAGGGAGTTGGGGTTATTCAGCCTGGAGAAGAGAAGGCTCTGGGGAGACCTTATAGCACCTTCCAGTACCTGAAGGGGCTACAGGAAAGCTGGGGAGGGGCTTTTCACCAGAGAAGATAGTGATAGGACAAGGAAGGGGTAATGGTTTTAAATTCAAAGAGGGGAGATTTAGGCTAGACATTCTCACAATGAGGCTAATAAGGTGCTGGAATAAGCTGCCCAGGGAGGTTGTTGATGCCCTCTCCTGCAAGGTGTTCAAGGCTTTGTTGTATGAAGCTTTGTACAGCCTGGTCTAGTGTGAGATGTCCCTGCTCATAGCAGGGAGGTTGGGACCTGATGATCTCTAAGATCCCTTCCAACCTTAGTCATTCTATGATTCTATGATAACAGTTGTTAATGGCAAAGCATCTATAGTTTTTGCACGACAGCGCTTTGTGGAAATGCAGTGTGCTTCTTTAAATTAGCACAAGTTTTTCCTCCTCTCTTGCACCACAGAAATTTAATCCATCACAAAACCTTGTTAGAAGCTTCACCTTTGTGTCCTGAGGCAGATGTGAAATTAGTGTGAGTCACTGATTTGTGATCAAACTGAACGAAAGTGAGTCTACAATTCTTAAGAAAGAAGCTGCCCATTTGGGATGCATTTATGCAGCTCCTTTTGTGTAAATCATTAGTGCTATAAACTATCCATTATTGTTAGAGAAGAAATTTAACAATGCAAATAAAACAAAATACTGTGGCAGAGCAATTTTATGCTTGATTGTAATGTTTAATGGCATGATCTCATAAAGAGATTTTCCCATCCTTCAGACCTATCATGTCTGTGACTCACTTGATTTCCGATGGTTTGAATATCCCCCACTTTATTCCTAGAGTTGTTTTCTCTAGAGCAATTTCTGTAATGTGCTGCAGCAAGGGGTTATCCAGGGTTAATTTCTCTTATGATTACACATTCAGACAGCATGTATGTAAACACTGCAAGACAAATTATAAGAAAACTGTAGAATAAAAGAAAATTAAGAAAATTCATTTATTTTGCTTGTAGATTTATTTTCCATTATGGATGTATTTCCCTTACTCACTTTTAAATGTTTATACTAGCTTATATTGGCATTGTAGTTCTTTGAAAGCATTATTCTTCTGTCATCACTGACCTCAAATTTTTCATTATGTTGATTCCCTTTCTCCCACAATCTCTTGGGATACCTTTTCCAAGTTCCTCTCTTCAGCCTTTGCTATCGGTTACTAGACAGCACGGATAGTGAGGCAGAGCTTCCTATCTCTAAACCAGCTGATTATATTCATGTCAGAAATAAAATACAGCTCTTCACATTCTACATGTATTTTTAGTTCCTCACTGTGATCCTGGTTCTGATTTTCCTTCTTATCTCTGTTCTGTGTCTTGCCCGTAGGTTTCTTCTTTAGACCAGGTTTGCTGGGTTTTCTTGTGATTTTGAAAGGTTTCTGCACTGTCCAGCTTTTTGAAGTCTTTCCATACACCTTAGAAAGTACTAAAATACCCTGATAGTCTGTTAATCTGCAGTCAAGTGCCTGTTGTTTTCTTTTCCCGGCTGCCAGGGAGTTTGTTAGCAATTGAGATTTATGGAGTGAATAATCCACCTGGCAGGAAACTCTCTGTAACTGTGAAGAGTGTTCTTTAGTTGAAGAATGAACATTCCTTTTTGTGTGTAAAATACCACTAATAGCTTATTTAGCAACCTATACTTCTACAACAGGGCTTTCAGATTTGTGTTCTAGGTGGATTGTTGCACATGCATAGATTATAGCACCCATGCTAATTCTGTCTCTCATTTAATTTTCATCTGTTCCCATGGTAGGATAATGCATGATGTGATCTCTCAGCTTTTTTATGTGGTCCTTAGTGCATCTCTTCTAGCTACCGTTTGAATGGCCTAAAAAAGGATAATAATGAGGGATGATTCTTCCTAGTACTTTGTAGGAATTGCCTGGAAACAATGGGGAGGTTAGGCAGGGTAGTCATGCTGCAACCACTGAGACTCTGCATACTCCAGTATCAGGTACTAATTGCAATTACTGCTGGGAAAATGCTGAGTAATAATGGAATTTTACAAAAACAACACATTGTGCTCTTTTTTTGCCTTTAATCATACTTAAATGTCTTGTTTTTACAACCACTGATTAGATTTGAGCTGAAAACAAGCCAAAAAACTATGGGATATGATCAAAATGGAGGATGTAAGGGGTTGCAGCATTTTCAGTGCAGCTGATTTTGCTCACGTGTTTTTAATAGAACTAAACGGAGGATGGAATTAGTCAATGATTAAAATAAGTGGAAGCCACTGTGTAACAGTGTTCAACATAACGGGTAGCTGAGTGAAATTCTGGTTCTTGGCCACTTGGTTCCTTTGTCCCTTTAGGGGCATTTTCATGGTCTGAGTACCCTGGACTGATGATCACCCTCAGATTTACAGCTGCCTTTCCTTGCCTGGAGTTTCTCATTCCTTATGCATCAGCACTAGGAAATTCTCTACCTGTTTTTCAGCAGTGGCAGGGAAGCATCGAAGCTACTAGCAGTGTAATCTCCAGGGTAAACAAGGCCAGCATATTATTCTCACTGTACTATTTAACCCTGCTGGAGGAGACAGCTGCAAATTGCCTGTGTTGAGCTGGCATGCGAGGACTAATAGAACTGCAGTGGGGATAATTCATTAGTAGATTTTCTCACTCACCAGTGTAAACAGAGCTAGGGCTATTACTTTTAAAACGGCATGGTATAAGTCAGTGTCCCAAAATGAACCCTCCTTCCAGCACAGGAAAACAAACCAGCGCACGCGTGGCCAGCACATGGACCACGTAGGCTGTGCAACTAACTATGCATATGAAGGACTGCTTTGTTTTTCTAGGAAGCAAGATTTGGAGTGAGCTCTTTAAATGAGGATTGCAAAGGGTGATTTAAAAAAAAACAATTTTAAAAAATAAATTAATTTCACAATCCTTCCTAATAATGCAAAGTAAAGAACAGCTTTCACAAGGAGTGAATTTAGAGGCCTTAAACAGTGTCCTTTTCTGCATTAAATCCCTCCACCAAACTTGCTTATTTTGGGTGGTGTCGCTAATCTCTCTGTACTGCTCCTGTCTGCTTGTTCCTTGCACTTAATCACATTAAACACAATGACATAATACATATAGATATGCACCTGCTAGCAAAGAAGTTACCAAAATTCAGTGCCAACAAGAAAATAACTTTTCCTTTCTGTGTGATGGTGCCATTCCTCAGTATCTTTTTTCTGACAAACTTAACTTCCATACTCCAGATTTAACAAAAAAAGGGAAAAAAATTACCCCAGGAGGTTGCACTTTGAGAGATGGGGCTGTGAGGCATTCAGTGGGTGCATCTGCCATCATGTGAAGCCCACCCAGGTACAGACCCTTACCCAAAAGGGGATGATCTCAATCTCCTGCTCTGTCCCTCACTGACCATTTCCCACCTCCTTTTTTAGTGTTGGTATCAGCCTTCACCCAGCAAGCCATTTGACTTTTTCCCTTTGAGCAGAGACCTGGTTCAGCTCATCTGTGCCTCAGAGCATGGCTCCCCCACAGTGGGCACGTGTCACTCCAGCCTGGCAGTGGTCATGAAGCATCGTCATGGTGCCACTGGGAAGAGGCATGTAAGGACGCGTGGCCCTGCGTGAGGCAACAGCGGTTGTAGCTCAGCGCCCATCTCAGATGGCTTTCTGGGCTGAAGCTACACACGTTGTCTCTGAGCTGTGTCACAGCACTGGGAGGGGGAGGCACTCCCCACACCCCCTTGCTGTCTGGGTTTCCTCTGAGTGACCCCGAGGTGCTGACTGCAGGCAGGAGGAAGCACCCCCTTATTTTCCAGTTTCGTTAGTGTGGTTTTTCTCTTACTCTTCAGAGTGAGGGCTGGCCAGGAGCCTGCCCACAGCAGTAATGTCTTAGAGAGGCAGAGTGAAAAAAGAGTAAGTTGTCCTTGTAGACAGGAGGATGACCATAAGCCAGCAATGTGCCCTTGTGGCTAGGAAGGCCAATGGCATCCTGGGGTGCATCAGAAAGGGTGTGGTTAGTTGGCCAAGAGAGGTTCTCCTTCCCCTCTATCTGCCTTGGTGAGGCTGCATCTGGAGTATTGTGTCCAGTTCTGGGCCCCTCAGTTCAAGAAGGACAGGGAACTGCTTGAAAGAGTCCAGCGCAGAGCTACAAAGATGATTAAGGGAGTGGAACATCTCCCTTATGAGGAAAGGCTGAGGGAGCTGGGTCTCTTTAGCTTGGAGAAAAGGAGATTGAGGGGTGACCTCATCAGTGTTTACAAATATGTAAGGGGTGAGTGTCAGGGAGATGGAGTTAGGCTTTTCTCAGTGATGACCAGTGATAGAACAAGGGGTAATGGGTGTAAATTGGAGCATAGGAGGTTCAAGGTGAATATCCGAAAAAATGTTTTTACTGGGAGAGTGACAGAGCCCTGGAACAGGCTGCCCAGAGAGGTTGTGGAGTCTCCTTCACTGGAGACATTCAAAACCCACCTGGATGAGTTCCTGTGTGATGTACTCTAGGTGACCCTGCTTTGGCAGGGGGGTTGGACTGGATGATCTTTCGAGGTCCCTTCCGACCACTAGGATCTATGATTCTATGATAAGGTGGAAATGCACAACTCATCTTGTGATAGCATCTCTCCAGTTTTTGTCACCAAAGCATAGCTGTGTTTTCTTACACTTAAGAGATTAACAACTTTACTATTAGTAAAAAATAAAAACCAGATTTTGTTCTCGAAGGTTCCAAAATGAGTTTCTTGTTTTCCCAGTCAAGACCAAGGAGCAGATCGGTAAACACATCCTTTATAAAATTTCACCTAAATGCTACCTAAATTTCACTTACAAGTTTAGCTAGCCCTTTACTTTTATCATTAGTATGCTAGGCTTGTAATGACTTGTGGAGGAGCAAGTGTGGTGTTCCAAACCCTGTCACCAGATTAGCCATCTTGCTCAGAGGTGGAACCTGCCACAGGGAGGGGAATTTTAGAAAGAAGCTGGTCTCCCATCCTTGTTGACAGAGGACTTTTCTGTGCTATCTGGCAATTGCTGCCAAAGTGGTCAGCCCCTAAAGGGCTTGATTCACATTAAAAACTTGATCATAAATTCATAATAAATAGGTAATGAGAGAAATATTCTTCTGAGGATGTTCTTGAGGATGCTGATCAGGTATATAGATACACCTGATACAGCAGTAGGTACCACAGTCTTTAACCATTTTGCAGTCATTGTGCCTGCACTTCTACAATAATACTAAACTAGTTTTGGTAAGTGGGGAGGTAGTGTACTGGAAAGGGAGCAAAGTGTGTAATATATCAGGCTCTCTAGGTGCCAAATTCCCAGTCTTGCCAAAGCAATTTTTCTGTGCTGTAGGTTAATGCCCTTCAGGAGCTGAAAAGACTCAAAACATCCAGGCTTCAACTGTAGGAATAAAGGAGCAGCATTAATACTAAAGTATCGATTTTGTTTTCTGCTTACAGTCTTTAAACTAAGCTTGTCTGAACCAACTTCCTCATTTTAAACACGAGGTTTGGGAATGATGAATGTGGGTCAATTTTTGGCATAGAAACTTAGTTTTACACTTCAGTCCTTGACAACAGAGGATTTGCAAGAGGAAGATCATCAGCCTCAGCAGTAACTCTGTACACACAAAGTGACTCTTGCCCATAAAACAGCCATGTTTAAATGGCCAGTCTGTTTAATTTATTGGGTTTTTTTAATTTATTGTTTAATTTATTGTAATTTAGAGGCAATAAGATTGTCATTTTGAAGATGCTTCACATCTGCTATCTGTACTGAATTATTTCCCTCTGCTAATAAGGCTGCAGTAGTCAGTTAATACTCCACTGGCACAAAATCATTCCATCAACATAAAACTTAAACTCATTCTGCTCTCCTAGGAACTTTTCAAAGCATATTTATTTACCGTCCACAATCACTGTCCCCCAGCTTGACTGTACTGTTTGGACTGGGGCCTTAGACCTTGCAATATGAGCTAAATGTCAACAGTGGTTTAATAAATCCAGACAGCGGGGATAGCTTGTAACCAAACAAGTTATTGCTCTGCTGTGTCTGTGATACATACCAGGATGTGTCTCCCTAATATTTTAAAGCTCCTGACTCTTCCTAGCCAAGCCTGATGGGTGACTGCAAGCAGGCCCACACTCCTCTCCATCTCCTTCCCCTCCTGGCTCTTGCTCCTTAAGTCACGGGATCCTTTTTTTGAGACCGGTTCGTGGCGTTTGCAGATCTGAAAGGCAGGGGGAACAGCACGTCTGTCTCCATGGCCAGCTCCAGAGCCTGCCCTGGAGCTCCAAGACCTGGCCGAGTGCGGGAGCAGAGAGTGAACTTGCTTTCCCTGCTCACACAGACACGCACCAGTCCTGCCCGCTGCTCTGGGGATGCTGCCACGATCCGGAGAGTTCCTGGGCAGGGGAGGAGGGCTGGGCCCGGCGAGCCTGCCCTGGAGCTCCAAGACCTGGCCGAGTGCGGGAGCAGAGAGTGAACTTGCTTTCCCTGCTCACACAGACACGCACCAGTCCTGCCCGCTGCTCTGGGGATGCTGCCACGATCCGGAGAGTTCCTGGGCAGGGGAGGAGGGCTCGGCCCGGCCGGCAGCGGCTGCCTTCGGGTCCCGTGCTGTGCTGGGCCAGCCGGGCTGGCAGTGGGACGGGGAACCGACCTGCCCGGGAAGCAGGCAAGGCAGGAAGCCGGGCTCGGCG
>NW_009970725.1:15504578-15516910 GCF_000747805.2 Chaetura pelagica
GGGGAGAAAAAAAAAAAAAGATGTATCATGGATGTTATTTACTGCGTGTGCAGGAAGGGGGTATGTACGAGTGTGACAGACTTGGGGAGGGAAAACCATCCTATCGTTCCTCGTCCCGAAGACGACTCCCAGCCGCTTTCCCGGTTGATTGATAGGAAAAGGAGGCAGTGCCCACCCGGGAGGCTGTGCTGGAGGGGTGAGACCCCTTGTCCCCGGCACACGGTGGGGCAGGAGGTGAGGGGGGCTCGGGGGTCACCCCGCGTCTGTCGGCAGCCGCCAAAAAGTGTTCCCGTTGCCTTGAGCGGTGCCGGTGCGGAGGGAGAGGCGGCTGCTCCCTGCTTTTCCTGCTAGTGACCTCATGAGGAGTGGGAGGGCCAGTCAAGAAGAGGAAGAAGAGTTCAAGAATTACCTTCCCCTTTCCTTTCCCTCCGCTTACCAGCGGGGAAATCCTGTTGAACATCAGTAGGACGTTTTCTTGTGTCTGCACGGTGAAGCTGGGCTTTTCCCAAATCCTGTGTGCCCACACCTGTGTGCTGCAGCTCTCACTTTTTTTATTGTGTGGCCACGTTTGACTAAAACGTTTTCCAAATGATTCATCCCAAGGCAAGTGCCCACAGTCCCAGTCCTTTCTTTCTGAGGGAGAGGTACTGTCCCCTGCCACTCAAATACTGGACCTTGATAAATTTAGAAAACTCTGCCCTTGGCAGACAGAGAAGTATTGTGTCATTCCAGTGATCTTCGCATTCTAGGAAAGCCTAAATCAACAGTGTTTGTTTTGCATGTTACCATTTAGCAACAGTCACTGAATTTCCAGTCGAAAGTATTACCTGCCCCCACCCCCAAAAAAAAAATAAAATAAATTGGGTGAAGAAACCCTTTGACACTTGGTATCCGCAGTACGTGAACTGCAGCAGTTGTCAACTGTGTGAAGTCTTTATTCTGTGCTTCTGAGCCAAGAAAAACTGACTTTTTACCGAGGCACGGTTTGGGTGGGTTTGTTTTTTAATTAATTGTGTGCTTCCGGCTTTTTGATCTTTTGGTGCTGACGTTGTTAGCTTCCAATGACTTAAGAGAGGAAAAAAAACCCCAAACGTTGCTGCTCGTGGGACTGATAGCAAAAACAGAGCAAAGCACTGACTTACGGATTTTCCTGAAAATCTTGGTGGTCTTAACAATGAGTGAATGGTGCTTAACAGCAAAGAGAAATTAAATTACAGGTGTATTGTTGCCTTTTACTCTTTCCTTGCCCTTAAGGGAATTTAGTTACTCCTACTGAGAGGATCACAGAACCCCAGCACCTGTGTGGTGGTGTGATGTGCCCACTGGTAACTTGTGACAAACAGTGGGACCCCAGCACCAGCCTCCGCCGGACGCCGGTGCACTTACAGCTCCTGTAGTCTGAGATGGTTTTTTATGTGACAGATCCTAGAGTGATGAAGCAGCCTTGGGTTTCCTGTAGTTCCACTGCAGATCGTTTTGGATTTTATCTGTAAGTGGCATTTTTCTAGCTCAGCTTCATAGTCAGGTTGTGTTTGCGTAAGTGTGCTGCTGTTACACAGAAGGCCGAGGATGACTACAAGTGAAAGAGATGGGGTTTAGAGCTTGTTTTCCCTGACATTTTCTTTGTCATTTTATATTTTGCTCTCTTTCTTTCCTCATTGGCTTTTTGAAATGGAAATTTCATCTCTTTTCCCCAAATTTCATGTTTTGGTGCCCCAAAGTATTGCCATTTTTGGAAGGTGCTGAAACTGAGCAACTTGCACAGCTTCTATGCTTTTTCTACCAGCCTAGCAACCAAAGACCCTCCTCCCATTAACTGAAGTTGTCTTCCAAGATGAGGGCATCCCCTGTGAGCAATGCAGTTTCCATAGAAATACCAGCAACTGTGTAATGCCAGAGGGCAATTTCTTGCCTTGCATTGCTCATCCTTGCTGCTCCAGTGTAGCCAAAAGGGTGCAGGAGTGACTCATTTCTAAATATACTTAATATTTGTGGTATAGGCAGGACTTCAAATAAGATGATGGGCTCTGATGGAGTTCATTGTAATTGTATCTATTGCAGCAGCCAAGGCCCTCGTTTCATTTTTAACTACAGGGGGACATACCTTGTTTTAGGCTACTAGATCTCTTGTTGGATTTTTACCTGAATGGGAATATCCTAGAGAAGTTAATTTTATTCTAGTTGGAAATAAGTAAGTAATTGAAAATTACATTATGTCTAGGTTCAATAGGGGAAAAAGTGTTTTCCACTTGATTAGGTAGCTTTCATGCTATTCAGGTAATAAAAAAATAAGGATAGTTTACTAGACACAGTGTTCTGATTCCTCTCCCCCTGGACTCATTGGCGTTGCAGATGGCAATTAAAATAGAGTGAGTTTTGTTTGTGGTTTTGTTTAGGGTTGTTTTTTTCTTTCCCCAGTGAAATAGTTGTATTATCCAAAAGGTTTGTCTGTGGTGTTTATGCTGAAGAATTTGTTACCTGTGTAGGCTGCAGAGAGGGATCACAAAGGAGTTTATAAGCTTTGACCTCTAGCTGCTTGTACCAATTGATTGGCACTGCCCTCCCCCCCCCCAAAAAAAAAAACAAAACATATTTTATAGAACACAGTTTTCTTTACAAAACTTTGTGAAATAGACAAGATAAATGTCTTGCTCCAGATAAGTCCTTGTGTAATACTGAAGATTTTTCAGATTATTGCATTGCTGGCTAACATTCTGTGCACGACTGAAGTATTTTTGTCTCTTTTTCTTTGTTTTTTTAGCTGAACTGGAGTTCGTTCAAATCATCATCATCGTTGTGGTTATAACTGTTATGGTGGTAGTGATCATCTGCTTGTTGAACCGTTACAAGCTCTCGACACGCTCCTTTATCAACCGACAGAGCCAAAGCAGAAGACAGGAGGAAACTCTGCAGACGGTGAGTGTGAGCCCCTGGCACCAAATTGCAAGGGTGGGCAGCAAAGCCTTCTGAGGAGCTCTGGTACAGGCCACTGTTGGAAAAACTTCTGATGTCACTTTTAATACTCCCTGTAGCTAGGCCTTTTGCTGAGGTTGTATTTGTCAATAGAAAGAAAATAATAAATCAGAACATACACAGTTTTCATTGTTTTTAGACGTTGCTATGTTTTGTGTAGTCTAACTTCATTTTGCATTTGGAGGCTCAGATACGATGTGCTGTTTGCTGCTGCTGTAATTTGAAATGCAATGGAAGGGGAATGAATGGAGATCGCCTAGGGTACAAAGATTTGAAATGCATTGTTGTGGCTTTCTGTATGTTTGCTAATATCCTGGAATTTTGTTACTGTTTTGTGAAACTGCAGTAATGGTTTGCTGGAGTCAACAACACCCACTAAGGGCCCAGGAACATGTAATGTTTCTTTCACTCAAAGAGCAAGAAAATATTAGCAAAATGGCCCTTCAAGGACCTGGAGTAGTTAAGATGAGTTGTTACAGAGACAAAGGCTAAAGTCTGAATCTCACTTGAGAATTGTTAAGGCTGTCTTTAGGCAGCTCAACAGTAAATGGGCACCTAACTCGCTTTATGAACCAGGGTTTTGCTGGGTGGAGATGCAGTGCTCCCCTGTGAGGGTTAACCACAGAATGTCCCTGACCTTGAGGCATCTATCCATGCCACATGTGTTGTTGCAGTGAGGTCCTTTTTCTGATGTGCTTTTCAATGTCCTTGGAGTAGTTCTCTTGGCCTCCTTGCTGACTGTGGTGGCCAGGAGACCATTTGCAATGGTAGCCTTTTGATGCATTGAATTCCTGGCAACAGTGCTGGGTTCTCAGTTTCACTTTGTTTTGCTGTCAAAAAACGGTCAGATTGTACCTGGAAGGTGCAGTCCCGTAATGGTTTACACCAGTCATAAGTCCACCATCTTGCCTCTCATTCCATGCTGGTCCTGTTTCCTCCTTCTTTGCCCTCTTTAGGGAGCTGCCAGGGTTGTGGTGAGAGGCCTCAGGGGGCTGAACACGAATTGGTTTGGTTTTTTCCACAGTTAGATTCCAGCCAGATCAGCGAGCAAAGTGCTTGGGCAGGGGTGGAGTGCTGGCAGGCCAGGGGGCAGGGGTGCTGTGGCCAGGCTGGACCTGGACCTGAGTGGCTGCTGTGGAGCTGCACCCCTGGCAGCTCCCTCCTGAAAGCCAGATGTAAAACATGAGGAGTGCAGGGTTCCCCAAAGCTCTGGCTTAGCACTTCACCTGCACCCTTTTGCTGGGGTGAGTAGTTCTTACCTTGAAGGCTGTGTGGGGAGGAGAGGAGCTGTCTCTTCAAGGGAAGGTTGCCTCGTTCCCTAGCACCTCAGTAGTGCAGGAGTATCTAACTAATTTGGTTACAGATGAAACAAGAACTTGTCAAGCCTCAACCTTGTGGACTTAAAAGCTGGAAGGATGTGCTTGATTAATTGGAGTGTTGCTTTGAAATGGATGCTACAATTCAAAAACCACACTTCTGTCCAAAGAATGTTAGCTATAATTGCTACAAGTACTTAAAAGGAAATAATTTGAGATAAAGGAAGTGCATTTTCATCTTCACAAATCTTCTAAAGCTGTACTAGGCTGTCAAATGCTTGAAGTAACCCATTATTTCCTTTGTATGGTTCATTAGTATTGTCTGTTACCAGAGCAAGTGGTGCCTTTCCTCTTAGAGATGAGGGAGGAAACATCACCTTCTTCTGAAGAAGAACACGTAATTTGACAGTGAGGACTTGGGAGCTACTACTCTTTTAGTACTTAGAACTGTTCTATTTAAAAAAAAAAAAAGAACACTGACTCAGTTCCAGTTTGATGGTGCCATTATAATAATGATAATCATAGCCAAGTGAGCACTTTATGGGAATTGATGATGGGCTGGCAAGAACCAGTTACTAACTCTACCAAAAACTCCCCGGTATAGCTTTGTCATCACTATTACTCATCTGGATTTCTGATAAGCTGAAGCTGTTTTAAAAGAAGGTCATACTTGTGGGGAAGGAGACTTTGAAGGTCTCTGAGGTCAGATATAAAATAAGTATTAATTTTACTTTGTCTGAAGTGCTAGAAGGAAGTTCTGCTAGAAACTAGTTGTGTGTAGTGCAAACCTTAAAGGCAGTGTGCAGTGCAGGAGAGTTGTGAAACCAAATCATTTGCTGTGTGATGCGAGACTGGAAATGACCAGTCTATTCTTGTTGTCCATTGCAGAGTGAGCTGCACAAGGTAAATAAATAGTGTGAGCAGTAAGGTGAAGGTTAGATTGTACACTTGGAAAAATAGATCTGTTTTTTTAACCAGTCAGGCCTTGTTCTGTGTGCAAATGCTGTTGATAAATAGAACATTCCCTTGGAAGAAAATCCACTTTAATGGTATATAGATTCTAAACACGTATTTAAATGTTTATTAACTGCTAATGTCTGAATAAAATACCATTCTGACTCAGGCCTTCTGTTGGTGGAGAAAGAGTGAATGGAAAAAGGGGAAGTTCAGCTGTATGTTTTAAAAGAAAAATAAAGCAAATTAATTGTCTGTTGGCTAGTTCCTGAAGTGAACTTCCCTTTTTGTAACTGAGGTAGCAGAAGTGTATAAAGATGCAGAATCATGCCTTTGCTATTCAGGTGGACCTTCTTTTTTTGTCCTTTTCTCATCTTCAAGTTTGCTTTTCTTCAAGCCTATCCTATTTCTAGATCATCGTGCCTTCCAACAGCTGAACTATGGCTGAATTGCACAGGTTTCTGACCTCATACAGGCCAGCTATGGCACAAATGATCTTACTCTGATTCTTCTAGAAAGCACAATAGAAATCAACAGATATATTATCTGCTGCCTTTACTGCCAGCCACACACATTGAAAACTCATGGGGTCAGGTGTCCAAAATCATGAAAAAGGTGTTTTGGAGTTTCTTTGTCTGGCTGAACCTTCTTCGTGTTAAAGTAAAAAAACCTTCAAGTTGAAATTCTCTCTTTAGTAAAAAGAGGATGAAATATCACTGGAATCACAAGTGTTAGTAACACTCACAGGGCAGAAAAGGGACCAAACTTTAGGGGGGAGGGGGAAAAAAAGTTGCTCTTTGACAAGTACATGCTGAAAAGTGGCAGTTACATTCCTGTTCTGTAAATACATTTTCCTATGTGAACACCAGTTCATGTTTATCTTTTTTCTTTCTGTTTTTTTTGTTTTGTTGTTGTAGTCATTTTCCTTCCCCTTTTTATCCCTTCTGGATGTCTCGTCTTTCTTTCCCCTGCTCTGTTTCTTTGTTTTATTACCCCGCTTAGTGTGCTGAGACACTAAGCACTTCACAGAGGGGCAGGATAACATTTGAGTGCTCAAGAGTCCTGGATGTTCAAGCAGCAGTGCTGTTGAGGATGCTGCATGCCCTCCCATGGCAAGCCCTGCCTTCTCCTAGTGTGAATATTAAAACCTTCAAAGCCAGTTTTAACATTAGCAATTACAGGAGGTTTTGGGGTCATGACTGCAAGAGATGGAACAGTGCTGAGTGACAGCTGTGTTGGCCTGAGCAGCACTCTGAAGTGAGTGTGCAAGGAGCTGAACAGTGTCTGTATCATGATGGATAAAATATTGAACGTGTGCCCCCACTAGCTGATCCATCAGCAGCATTTGGCTTCACAGCTGGGAGCAAGGCAAGGTTTGCAGAGCATCTGAGGGGGTTGTAAAGTCTGTAAGGTGTGGAGTACACCAGGAACATGCTAAGGGCTGCTTCACTAGGACGATGCAAGCTTTCCCGTGGGAGCAACTGATGCTACTGGCAATGCTGGGTGTGTTTTGAGACAGGGCTGTGTGGCAGTCTTGGAAAGGCACAGCCATGCCCAGGGAATGTGCATCTGACACCCGAGGGAGGTGCATGTTGCAGTGTTGCTGGTTGTCCCTTGGGAGGAGTGATGTTTCAGTGGGAGGGTGGTGTTGCTGGTAACTGTAATCATCCTGCTGGAATGCAGGTAGCCCTGGCCAAGCAGCTCCTGGGTGCTCTCCTGTTTGCTGGAACAAAACCAAGATAAATTGTGCTCTCCAATGATTAACTCTTGGTGTCATCACCAGTGATTTCCAGGGGTATGTTGAGGGAAAAGAGGTTAAATGACTTACAGGGAGGTGCTTAAAAAGCTTCTGATGTTCCTAACTTGATTCCTTCTTTGTGTCCTAGTGGCTTCTGTCTTTGTGTGTTTTTCTCTTTGTAAAATGGATGTTGAAGGAGAACCGAACATTTTTCCTACCCTGTGCCTGCTCCTGGCAGCAAAATCCCTGTGTCCATCACGCAAGATGGGTGAGCATCCTGACCAGCCTCTGCCTCCCAGCATCGAGGGCCACATCACTGCTAGGGCTAGTCAGCTTGCATTAGGACCTGCACTGATAATGCCCATCTCAAATGCCACATTCCAGGAGCATGGCTGTAAAAATACTGCCCTCCTTCTTGAACAACTATTTCAGAATAAAAGGGGAACATCAGGAGGGTGACAGAAAATACTAAAAAATATTGACAACTCCAGGGGTTTGTCGGTGATTTCAAATGTTAGTTTTGCCTCTTGGCCTTTTTAAGTTATTCCTCATTGGTGCTGGCATTATTCTTTCTGTTCCCTCCTGGCACCCCTGGCCCATTCATTCTCATTTTCTTACTGACATGTGCAAAAGGAAGAAAATCCCAGTGGGAACAAGAACCCAGCCTATATCTAGGAGAGAGCCTGAGAGCTGCAGACCACCCTGCTTTGCACCAGGACTAGCTGGCAGGAGCTGGATGTGCACTGTGTTCTCCTGCTCATGTGAGGGACACCAGCTTGCCTCTCTTCTTTCAGCATGTACTGCCAGGAGGGACAGCATGCACTAGCTGGGGCTCTTTGAAGTCTACCACAATGAAGTCAGAACATCTTTTAAAAGGGCAGGATAATCTAGGAAATCTGCAGGTAGGAATAAAAGTGAGGAGCACCAGCTTCGGTTGGCTCCAGACTCGGTGTGTCACCTTGGGCAGCTTCCTTCATCTCTGAGCAAAGGAGGAGGGATAGTAGTACTTACTTCCTTAACTGGGATGAAATGAAGATTACTTAAAGTGGTAAAGCACTGTGAAGTTGGCAGAATAAAAGTTTTAAAGCATTAAGTAACAGAAATAATCACAATTAAGTGATTGAGTCACACTTGAGTGTAGGGAGGCAGACTACAAGCGAGAGGTTTGGTGCTCTCCATAATTATCTCTCTAGTATTTCTCCTCCCTGGCACCGGGCACTGCTCTGGCCAGTGCTGTAACCTTTCCTACCCTTGGGAAACACAGCTTTTAAAGGGAAGAGCAATCCTGCTGGAATACTTGTCATTGTGTTCAGGACAACGCCATAGTTTTGCTTTGCTTGTGTTCGGCAAGGAAAGTGTTGCAATTTTAAGCAGTTTGTGATAGCCTCTGTCACCCAGGAAGAGGCAGGGTGGAACAAGCCCCTCTCCCTTCCTTGAGCGTTTTGAGCAACGCACTGCTTTCATGTGGTGTAATGTATCGCTGCCACCTAGGGCCAAAATCAGAAAGTACAGTGCTATCTGAAATTGATTTTGCAAAAGGGCTGTGTGTATTTTTGTGGGGGTGTGTGGCTGTATGTATCTATACACATGCTAAAAAAAATCTACGTTTAGTCGAGGGGAAAAGAGGGACCTTTTTAATACCTGTAATGCATTTTAGAAAGTGAAAAAACTGACTTTTGTTTTTCAGGAAATACAGTTTCAGGCAGACTTCTATTTCTCAGAAGTGGAAAAGTAAAGAAAGAAAACCTGAAAATCTCCTTAAGAGTCAGTAAAAAAACAAAGTTTGGGTTATATGGGATTGTCGTGGTTTAACCCCAGCTTGCTCCGAAGCCCCACACAGCTGCGTGCTCACTCTCTCCCAGTGAGATGGAAGAGAGAACTGGGATGGTAAAAGTGAGAAAGCTTGTGGGTTTAGATAGGTATAGTTAAATGGGTAAATCAGAAGTCCCACATGCAAGCAAAGCAAAGAATTTCCAGGGGCAGGCATGTGTTAAGCCATCTCCAGGACAGCAGGGCTCTTTTTACACATAGTGATGACTTGGGAAGACACACACCATCACTAACATCCATCTTTCCTCTTCCTTTCTCCAGCTTATATGCTGAGCATGACATCATATGGTATGGGATATTCCTTTGGTCAGTTGGGGTCAGCTGTCCCAGCTGTGTCCCATCCCAGCTTCTTGTACACCCTCAGCCTGTTTCCTTGTGGGGTGATCTGAGAAGTAGAACAGGCCTTGGCTGTGTGTGAGCACTGCTCAGCAAGAACTAACACATATCTGTGTTATCAACTGTTCCCAGCACAATTCCAAAACTTACACTCATCCCAGCTACTATGAAGAAAATTCACTCTATCCCAGCCAAAACCAGCACAGGGATGAACTTGCTTCATTACATTTGAGGAACTTTTCTTCCTGAACATAAATTTTTACCTGAAATTTATCATGAGTTTAAAAATTACTATTCCAGTAAATTTCTCTCCTATTGTCTGTCAATGTGCTGGTGCTCAGCTGAGTAGTTGGATGACACTGTGCTCCAGGAAGCACAGTGTTTAAAAAAATGCCTCACAAAGTCATCTTCCTAAACTGTCCCATTCTAGAGGCTGTTGACCTTTGTAAAATAAAAATAAGGCAAGTTATCTTGGGCTTATCTAGTCTCTTAATCTCTGAGTATTGAGTTAAATAATCATCACCATAAGATAATTAACTAATCATCCAGCTGGATTTATTAAATGATGAATTCAAAATATTTGTAACTATTTATTTATAATTATTTATTATATTATTATCTCAAATTATTGGGAAACCCGGGAATGGCTAGGGTCAGCAAAAGGCATAGCTGGCACTAAGATTTTTCTTTCTTTGGTGTTATTTGTAGGAGCTGGGATTTACCATGGAGACTGATCCTTTTTAATTTCAAAACCTAATTATGTTAAAACTGAACGTACTTTAGGGAATGTTACTTCTAAGTATTGATGCTCACGTTGAAGACCTTTAGTGTGTTTAAGAAGGAGCAAATTGAAGTGGCTAGCTGGTAAGAACCTTATAAGAAGCAGGTAAATTATATATTGCCCCTGGGGAAAAAAAAAAATAAATGTAATGTGCTCAGGTTTAGCCTTGATTGCATGTACCTGAGAACTGTTGGTAGAAATTCCTGGGCATTTGGGTGCAAGGGGGCATCAAGCAGGAGTGCCAGTGCTGGGTTTGCTGGCTGGGAAGTGCCTGTGGGCAGGATGCCAGGTGCTGCAGTACAGGGGGTTCTAAGCGAGCTTGTGCCAGGCCTGGCAGCTGGTTCACTGTCCTGCTGAGCTGGACTGCCCGTGCCCAGTATGATCTCACTCCTGGGATAACTAGTCACCCAGTGATACACAGTTGAAAGTAGTGGAGTTTTTTATCAGTAGGCAAATCTACCTTGATACTGTGAATAATAAAGGGAGAAACGATAAAAATAAAATATAAAAGAAAATCAATACAAATACTGTCAGTTCTTACCTGATTTTCACGGATCTGAGCACAGGGAAACATTTTAGTTGTCAAATGAAGGTCTGTTAGTAGAAGGACAAGGAGAGAGCAAGAAATAATGCTTTGCCTCAATGTAAGTCACTCCAGTTTGCTCACGTTATTTCTTACATCAACATCTTGGGAGGGAGAGGGGGGGAGTCATGGGTATGTTTTCCTTTTGCTACAGTAAAATTTTTTCCTTTTTTCTCTCAACCCCTTGCCATCACTTCAAGAATGGTGAGCTAGAGGGTCACCAACCCTGGCATTAGTTGATATCTACCTAGTGCATGGAAGGGAGGATTTGCCTCATAAGAAGACTTGAGAAAGGTAGATAGTAAATTTCCGTTGGTCAATGCAGCAATTTTGGTAGGGCAGAATGGGGCTCCTGTTTGGATGCAGTTCTCTTGTTCCAAACAGATCACAGAATCCTAAAGGGGTTGGAAGGGGCCTCAAAAGATCATCTAGTCCAACCCCCCTTCCAGAGCAGGATCACCCAGAGCACATCACACAGGAACTTGTCCAGGCGGGTTTTGAATGTCTCCAGTGAAGGAGACTCCACAACCTCTCTGGGCAGCCTGTTCCAGGGCTCTGTCGCTCTCACAGTAAAGAAGGTTTTTCTGATATTCACATGGAACCTCCTATGCTCCAGTTTGCAGCCATTGCCCCTTGTTCTGTCACTGGATGTCACTGAAAAAAGCCTGGCTCCATCATCCTGACACTCGCCCTTTACATATTTGTAAACACTGATGAGGTTGCCCCTCAGTCTCCTCTCCTCCAAGCTAAAGAGACCCAGCTCCCTCAGCCTTTCCTCGTAAGGGAGATGTTCCACTTCCATAATAATTTTTGTGGCTCTGTGCTGGACTCTTTCAAGCAGTTCCCTGTCCTTCTTGATCTGAGGGGCCCAGAACTGGACACAATATTCCAGATGTAGTCTCATCAATGCAGAATAGAGGGAGAGGAGAACCTCTCTTGACCTACTAACCACACCCTTTCTAATGCACCCCAGGGTTCCATTGGCCTTCTTGGCTACAAGGGCACATTGCTGGCTCATGATAATTCTCCTGTTCACCAGAACCCCCAGGTCCCTTTCTCATACATTGCTCTCCAGCAGGTCAGCCCCCAGCCTGTACTGGTCCATGGGGTTGGTCTTCCCCAGATGCAGGACTCTACACTTGCCCTTGTTGAAGTTTATCCCTGCCCACCTCTCCAGTCTGTCCAGGTCTCACTGAATGGCAGCACAGCCTTCTGGTGTGTCAGCCACTCCTCCCAGTTTAGTGTCATCAGCAAACTTGCTCAGGGCACACTCTGTTCCCTCATTCAGGTCGTTGATGAAAATCCTGAACAGTATGGGTCCCAGTACCAATCCCTGAGGGACTCCAGTAGTCACAGACCTCCAGCTAGGTTCTGTCCCATTGATCACAACTCTCTGACTTCTTCCTTTCAACCAGTTCATGATCCACCTCACCACCTAACCATCAAGACCACACTTCCTCAGTTTATCTATGAGGATGCTGTGGGAGATGGTGTCAAATGCTTTACTGAAATCAAGATAAACCACACCTACCTCTCTGCCATCGTTTATCCACCTAGTTACTTCCTCATAGAAGGCTATAAGGTTGGTCAAACATGACTTTCCCTTGGTAAAACCACGTTGACTGCCATTAATGACCCCCTCATCCTTGATACGCCTAGAGATAGTGCCAAGAACAAGTTGTTCCATCACCTTTCCAGGGATGGAGGTGAGGTTGACTGGTCTATAGTTACCTGGGTCCTCCTTCTTGCCCTTCTTGTAGACTGGTGTGACATTTGCTATCCTCCAGTCCTCAGGCACCTCTCCTGTTACCCATGACTTAC